>NC_092730.1:9444514-9462014 GCF_047496885.1 Scyliorhinus torazame | reverse complement strand
GGTTACAGAGATGGGGAGGGTTGTAGGGGCTGGAGGTGGTTACAGAGATAGGGAGGGTTGTCGGGGCTGGAGGAGGTTACAGAGAAAGGGAGGGTTGTAGGGGCTGGAGGAGGTTACAGAGATAGGGAGGGTTGTAGGGGCTGGCGGAGGTTACAGAGATAGGGAGGGTTACATCAGCTGAAGGAGGTTACAGAGATGGGGAGGGTTGTAGGGGCTGGAGGTGGTTACAGAGATAGGGAGGGTTGTCGGGACTGGAGGAGGTTACAGAGATAGGGAGGGTTGTAGGGGCTGGAGGAAGTTACAGAGATAGGGAGGGTTGGTGGGGGCTGGAGGAGGTTACAGAGATAGGGAGGGTTGTAGGGGCAGGAGGAGGTTACAGATATAGGGAGGGGTGTCGGGGCTGGAGGAGGTTACACTGATAGGGAGGGTTGTAGGGGCTGGAGGGGGTTACAGAGATAGGGAGGATTGTAGGGGCTGGAGAAGGTTACAGAGATAGGGAGGGTTGTAGGGGCTGGAGGAGGTTACAGAGACAGGGAGGGTTGTAGGGGCTGGAGGAGGTTACAGAGATAGGGAGGTATGTAGGGGCTGGAGGAAGTTACAGAGATAGGGAGGGGTGTAGGGGCTGGAGGAGGTTACAGAGATAGGGAGGGTTGTAGGGGCAGGAGAAGGTTACAGAGATAGGGAGGGTTGTAGGGGCTGGAGGAGGTTACAGAGATAGGGAGGGTGTAGGGACTAGAGTAGGTCAGAGAGATAGGGAGGGTTGAAGGGGCTGGAGGAGGTTACAGAGATAGGGAGGGTTGTAGGGGCTGGAGGGGGTTACAGAGATAGTGAGGGGTGTAGGGGCTGGACGAGGTTACAGAGATAGGGAGGGTTGTAGGGGCTGGAGGAGGTCACAGAGATAGGGAGGGTTGTGGGGGCTGGAGGAGGTTACAGAGATAGGGAGGGGTGTAGGGGCTCGAGGAGGTAACAGATAGGGAGAGTTGTAGGGACTGGAGGGGGTTACGGTGATAGGGAGGGTGTAGGGGCTGGAGCGGGTTACAGAGATAGGGAGGGTTGTAGGGACTGGAGGAGGTTACAGTGATAGGGAGGGGTGTAGGGACTGGAGGAGTTTACAGAGATAGGGAGGGGTGTAGGGGCTTGAGGAGGTTACAGAGACAGGGAGGGGTGTAGGGGCTGGAGGGGGTTACAGAGATAGGGAGTGTTGTAGGGACTGGAGGAGGTTACAGAGATAGGGAGGGTTGGAGGGGGTTACAGAGATAGTGAGGGGTGTAGGGGCTGGAGGAGGTTACAGAGATAGGGAGTGTTGTAGGGACTGGAGGGGGTTACGGAGATAGGGAGGGTGTAGGGGCTGGAGCGGGTTACAGGGATAGGGAGGGTTGTAGGGACTGGAGGAGGTTACAGTGATAGGGAGGGGTGTGGGGGCTGGAGGGGGTTACAGAGTTAGGGAGGGTTGTAGGGACTGGAGGAGGTTACAGAGGTAGGGAGGGGGTGTAGGGGCTGGAGGAGGTTACAGAGATAGGGAGGGTTGTAGGGGTTGTAGGAGGTTACAGAGATAGGAAGGGTTGTAGGGGCTGGAGGAGGTTTCAGAGATAGGGAGGGGTGTAGGAGACTGGAGGAGGTTACAGAGATAGGGAGGGTGTAGGGGCTAGAGGAGGTTACAGAGATTGGGAGGGTTGTATGGGGTGGAGGAGGGTACAGAGATAGGGAGGGTTGTCGGGGCTGGAGGAGGTTAGAGAGAAAGGGAGGGTTGTAGTGGCTGGCGGAGGTTACAGAGATAGGGAGGGTTGTAGGGGCTGGAGGAGGTTACAGAGATAGGGAGGGTTGTGGGAACTGGAGGAGGTTACAGAGATAGGGAGGGTTGTAGGGGCTGGAGGAGGCTACAGAGATAGGGAGGGTTGTAGGGGCTGGAGGAGGTTGTAGAGATAGGGAGGGGTGTAGGGGCTGGAGGAGGTTACAGAGATAGGGAGGGTTGTAGGGACTGGAGGAGGTTACAGAGATTGGGAGGGTTGTAGGTACAGGAAGAGGTTACAGAGATAGGGAGGGTTGAAGGGGCTGGAGGAGGTTACAGAGATAGGGAGGGTTGTAGGGGCTGGAGGAGGTTGCAGAGATAGGGAGGGGTGTAGGGGCTGGAGGAGGTTACAGAGATAGGGAGGGTTGTAGGGGCTGGAGGAGGTTACAGAGATAGGGAGGGTTGTAGGGGCTGGAGGAGGTTACAGAGATAGGGAGGGTTGTAGGGGCTGGAGGAGGTTACAGAGATAGGGAGGGGGTGACACAGAAGGACGGGAATTGTTGTTGGACGGGGGGTCAGTATGGGTCAGTGAGCAAAGTGGGGTGTGAACGGGGGCTCGGTAAGGAGCACATGCTCGGGGTTCGGGGGGGGGGGGGGGTGGCGGGGGGGGGGGGGGGGGGGGGAGATATTGGGAGGGGCCGAACTTTCCTGGAGTTACAATGTGGGAGAGCCACTCGGGGGAGATTGGGATCCAGGGGTCTGGTGGTTTCCACAGCGGATCAGCTGGGCGGAGGGGGAGTGGTGGTTGCCGGGTGATGGGATGCAGGAGGAGTCTGGTGGTTTTGGAGAGGGAGATCCGGCAGATACCACTGGCTGCACCTCCCACCAGGACCTCCAAACACATCGACCTCTTTAACCCTCATTACTGACCTTGTCTGGCCACAATCAGGCTCGCCATGCAGTCTGGAACACTGGTCCCTGCTGCCAGGAACGTAATTCCCATAATAACATCGGGAATTTCCAGGGAATATCCAATTATCGTTACCTAGGAAGCAGGAACAAACATATGTTAAACACTCCCAGGACAGGTACAGCACGGGGTTAGATACAGAGTAAAGCTCCCTCTGCACTGTCCCCATCAAACACTCCCAGGACAGGTACAGCACGGGGTTAGATACAGAGTAAAGCTCCCTCTACACTGTCCCCATCAAACACTCCCAGGACAGGTACAGCACAGGGTTAGATACAGAGTAAAGCTCCCTCTACACTGTCCCCGTCAAACACTCCCAGGACAGGTACAGCACGGGGTTAGATACAGAGTAAAGCTCCCTCTACACTGTCCCCATCAAACACTCCCACGACAGGTACAGCACGGGGTTAGATACAGAGTAAAGCTCCCTCTACACTGTCCCCATCAAACACTCCCAGGACAGGTACAGCACGGGGTTAGATACAGAGTAAAGCTCGCTCTGCACTGTCCCCATCAAACACTCCCAGGACAGGTACAGCACGGGGTTAGATACAGAGTAAAGCTCCCTCTACACTGTCCCCATCAAACACTCCCAGGACAGGTACAGCACGGGGTTAGATACAGAGTAAAGCTCCCTCTACACTGTCCCCATCAAACACTCCCAGGACAGGTACAGCACGGGGTTAGATACAGAGTAAAGCTCGCTCTGCACTGTCCCCATCAAACACTCCCAGGACAGGTACAGCACGGGGTTAGATACAGAGTAAAGCTCCCTCTACACTGTCCCCATCAAACACTCCCAGGACAGGTACAGCACAGGGTTAGATACAGAGTAAAGCTCCCTCTACACTGTCCCCATCAAACACTCCCATGACAGGTACAGCACGGGGTTAGATACAGAGTAAAGCTCCCTCTACACTGTCCCCATCAAACACTCCCAGGACAGGTACAGCACGGGGTTAGATACAGAGTAAAGCTCCCTCTACACTGTTCCCATCAAACACTCCCAGGACAGGTACAGCACGGGGTTAGATACAGAGTAAAGCTCCCTCTGCACTGTCCCCATCAAACACTCCCAGGACAGGGACAGCACGGGGTTAGATACAGAGTAAAACTCCCTCTGCACTGTCCCCATCAAACACTCCCAGCACAGGTACAGCACGGAGTTAGATACAGAGTACAGCTCCCTCTACACTGTCCCCATCAAACACTCCCAGGACAGGTACAGCACGGGGTGAGATACAGAGTAAAGCTCCCTCTACACTGTCCCCATCAAACACTCCCAGGACAGGTACAGCACGGGGTTAGGTACAGAGTAAAGCTCCCTCTGCACTGTCCCCATCAAACACTCCCAGGACAGGGACAGCACGGGGTTAGATACAGAATAAAGCTCCCTCTACACTGTCCCCATCAAACACTCCCAGGACAGGGACAGCACTGGGTTAGATACAGAGTAAAGCTCCCTCTACACTGTCCCCATCAAACACTCCCAGGACAGGTACAGCACGGGGTTAGATACAGAGTAAAGCTCCCTCTACACTGTCCCCATCAAACACTCCCAGGACAGGTACAGCACGGGGTTAGATACAGAGTAAAGCTCCCTCTACACTGTCCCCATCAAACACTCCCAGGACAGGTACAGCACGGGGTTAGATACAGAGTAAAGCTCCCTCTGCACTGTCCTCAACAAACACTCCCAGGACAGGTACAGCACGGGGTTAGACACAGAGTAAAGCTCCCTCTACACTGTCCCCCATCAAACACTCCCAGGACAGGTACAGCACGGGGTTAGATACAGAGTAAAGCTCCCTCTACACTGTCCCCCATCAAACACTCCCAGGACAGGTACAGCACGGAGTTAGTTACAGAGTAAAGCTCCCTCTACACTGTCCCCATCAAACACTCCCAGGACAGGTACAGCACGGGGTTAGGTACAGAGTAAAGTTCCCTCTACACTGTCCCCATCAAACATTCCCAGGACAGGTACAGCTCGGGGTTAGATACAGAGTAAAGCTCCTCGACACTGTCCCCATCAAACACTCCCAGGACAGGTACAGCACGGGGTTAGATACAGAGTAAAGCTCCCTCTACACTGTCCCCATCTAACACTCCCAGGACAGGTACAGCACGGGGTTCGATACAGAGTAAAGCTCCCTCTACACTGTCCCCATCAAACACTCCCAGGACAGGTACAGCACGGGGTTAGATACAGAGTAAAGCTCCCTCTACACTGTCCCCATCAAACACTCCCAGGACAGGGACAGCATGGGGTTAGATACAGAGTAAAGCTCCCTCTACACTGTCCCCATCAAACACTCCCAGGACAGGTACAGCACGGGGTTAGATACAGACTAAAGCTCCCTCTACACTGTCCTCATCAAACACTCCCAGGACAGGTACAGCACGGGGTTAGATACAGAGTAAAGCTCCCTCTGCACTGTCCCCATCAACACTCCCAGGACAGGTACAGCACGGGGTTAGATACAGAGTAAAGCTCCCTCTACACTGTCCCCATCAAACCCTCCCAGGACAGGTACAGCACGGGGTTAGATACAGAGTAAAGCTCCCTCTACACAGTCCCCATCAAACACTCCCAGGACAGGTACAGCACGGGGTTAGATACAGAGTGCTCCCTCTACACTGTCCCCATCAAACATTCCCAGGACAGGTACAGCACGGGGTGAGATACAGAGTAAAGCTCCCTCTACACTGTCCCCATCAAACACTCCCAGGACAGGTACAGCACGGGGTTAGATACAGAGTAAAACTCCCTCTACACTGTCCCCATCAAACACTCCCGAACAGGTACAGCACGGGGTTAGATACAGAGTAAAGCTCCCTCTACACTGTCCCCATCAAACACTCCCGGACAGGTACAGCACGGGGTTAGATACAGAGTAAATGTCCCTCTACACTGTCCCCATCAAACCCTCCCAGGACAGGTACAGCACGGGGTTAGATACAGAGTAAAGCTCCCTCTGCACTGTCCCCATCAAACACTCCCAGGACAGGTACAGCACGGGGTTAGATACAGAGTAAAGCTCCCTCTACACTGTCCCCATCAAACCCTCCCAGGACAGGTACAGCACGGGGTTAGATACAGAGTAAAGCTCCCTCTACACTGTGCCCGTCAAACACTCCCAGGACAGGTACAGCACGGGATTAGATACAGAGTAAATGTCCCTCTACACTGTCCCCATCAAACCCTCCCAGGACAGGTACAGCACGGGGTTAGATACAGAGTAAAGCTCCCTCTGCACTGTCCCCATCAAACACTCCCAGGACAGGTACAGCACGGCGTTAGATACAGAGTAAAGCTCCCTCTACACTGTCCCCATCAAACCCTCCCAGGACAGGTACAGCACGGGGTTAGATACAGAGTAAAGCTCCCTCTACACTGTGCCCATCAAACACTCCCAGGACAGGTACAGCACGGGATTAGATACAGAGTAAAGCTCCCTCTGCACTGTCCCCATCAAACACTCCCAGGACAGGTACAGCACGGGGTTAGATACAGAGTAAAGCTCCCTCTCCATCGTCCCCATCAAACACTCCCAGGTCAGATACAGCACGGGGTTGGATACAGAGTAAAGCTCCCTCTACACTGTCCCCATGAAACACTCCCGGGACAGGTACAGCACGGGGTTAGATACAGAGTAAAGCTCCCTCTACACTGTCCCCATCAAACACTCCCAGGACAGGTACAGCACGGGGTTAGATACAGAGTAAAGCTCCCTCTACACTGTCCCCATCAAACACTCCCAGGACAGGTACAGCACGGGGTTAGATACAGGGTAAAGCTCCCTCTACACTGTCCCCATCAAACACTCCCAGGACAGGTACAGCACGGGGTTAGATACAGAGTAAAGCTCCCTCTACACTGTTCCCATCAAACACTCCCAGGACAGGTACAGCACGGGGTTAGATACAGAGTAAAGCTCCCTCAACACTGTCCCCATCAAACACTCCCAGGACAGGTACAGCACGGGGTTAGATACAGAGTAAAGCTCCCACTACACTGTCCCCATCAAACATTCCCAGGACAGGTACAGCACGGGGTTAGATATAGAGTAAAGCTCCCTCCACACTGTCCCCATCAAACACTCCCAGGACAGGTACAGCACGGGGTTAGATATAGAATAAAGCTCCCTCTATACTGTCCCCATCAAACATTCCCAGGACAGGTATAGCACGGGGTTAGGTACAGAGTAAAGCTCCCTCTATACTGTCCCCATCAAACACTCCCAGGACAGGTACAGCACGGGGTTAGATAAAGAGTAAAGCTCCCTCTACACTATCCCCATCAAACACTCCCAGGACAGGTACAGCACGGGGTTAGATACAGAGTAAAGCTCCCTCTACACTGTCCCCATCAAACACTCCCAGGACAGGTACAGCACGGGGTTAGATACAGAGTAAAGCTCCCTCTGTACTGTCCCCATCAAACATTCCCAGGACAGGTACAGCACGGGGTTAGATACAGATTAAAGCTCCCTCTACACTGTCCCCATCAAACACTCCCAGGACAGGTACAGCACGGGGTTAGATACAGAGTAAAGCTCCCGCTACACTGTCCCCATCAAACACTCCCAGGACAGGTACAGCACGGGGTTAGATACAGAGTAAAGCTCCCTCTACACTGTCCCCATCAAACACTCCCAGGACAGGTACAGCACGGGGTTAGATACAGAGTAAAGCTCCCGCTACACTGTCCCCATCAAACACTCCCAGGACAGGTACAGCACGGTGTTAGATATGTATTAGGTGTAATTTGCCAAACTCACCATCCAGACCATAATATAGGAGAAGAGTCCAATCCAGACGGTTGAGCAGATGAATGTGGCCATGAAGTATTTTTCCCAGCGGGGTCGCGTGCAGTCTGGGACTGTGCAGTAAAGCAGGAACGCCAGGGGCCAGGACAACAGCCATTTTGCCACATCACATCGCTCCTCTGGGGATCAGAGAGACGTCAGTGAGACAGCGAGGGGTAAATACAGAGTGAGGGGTAAATACAGAGTGAGGGGTAAATACAGAGTGAGGGGGTAAATACAGAGCGAGGGGTAAATACAGAGTGAGGGGTAAATACAGAGTGAGGGGTAAATACAGAGTGAGGGGGTAAATACAGAGTGAGGGGGTAAATACAGAGTGAGGGGTAAATACAGAGTGAGGGGGTAAATACAGAGCGAGGGGTAAATACAGAGTGAGGGGGTAAATACAGAGTGAGGGGTAAATACAGAGCGAGGGGTAAATACAGAGTGAGGGGTAAATACAGAGTGAGGGGTAAATACAGAGTGAGGGGTAAATACAGAGTGAGGGGTAAATACAGAGTGAGGGGTAAATACAGAGTGAGGGGTAAATACAGAGTGAGGGGGTAAATACAGAGTGAGGGGGTAAATACAGAGTGAGGTGTAAATACAGAGTGAGGGGGTAAATACAGAGTGAGGGGGTAAATACAGAGTGAGGGGGTAAATACAGAGTGAGGGGGTAAATACAGAGTGAGGGGGTAAATACAGAGCGAGAGGTAAATACAGAGTAAGGGGGTAAATACAGAGTGAGGGGTAAATACGGAGTGAGGGGTAAATACGGAGCGAGGGGTAAATACGGAGCGAGGGGTAAATACGGAGCGAGGGGTAAATACGGAGCGAGGGGTAAATACAGAGCGAGGGGTAAATACAGAGCGAGGGGTAAATACAGAGCGAGGGGTAAATACAGAGTGAGGGGTAAATACAGAGCGAAGGGGTAAATACAGAGCGAGGGTAAATACAGAGTGAGGGGTAAATACAGAGCGAGGGGTAAATACAGAGCGAGGGGATAAATACAGAGCGTGGGGTAAATACAGAGCGTGGGGTAAATACAGAGCGAGGGGTAAATACAGAGTGAGGGGTAAATACAGAGTGAGGGGTAAATACAGAGTGAGGGGTAAATACAGAGTGAGGGGGTAAATACAGAGCGAGGGGTAAATACAGAGAGAGGTAAATACAGAGTATGGGGTTATACAGAGCGAGGGGTAAATACAGAGTGAGGGGTAAATACAGAGTGAGGGGTAAATACAGAGCGAGGGGCAAATACAGAGCGAGGGGTAAATACAGAGTGAGGGGTAAATACAGAGTGAGGGGGTAAATACGGAGCGAGGGGTAAATACGGAGCGAGGGGTAAATACGGAGCGAGGGGTAAATACAGAGCGAGGGGTAAATACAGAGCGAGGGGTAAATACAGAGCGAGGGGTAAATACAGAGTGAGGGGTAAATACAGAGCGAAGGGGTAAATACAGAGCGAGGGTAAATACAGAGTGAGGGGTAAATACAGAGCGAGGGGTAAATACAGAGCGAGGGGTAAATACAGAGCGAGGGGATAAATACAGAGCGTGGGGTAAATACAGAGCGTGGGGTAAATACAGAGCGAGGGGTAAATACAGAGTGAGGGGTAAATACAGAGTGAGGGGTAAATACAGAGTGAGGGGTAAATACAGAGTGAGGGGTAAATACAGAGTGAGGGGGTAAATACAGAGCGAGGGGTAAATACAGAGAGAGGTAAATACAGAGTATGGGGTTATACAGAGCGAGGGGTAAATACAGAGTGAGGGGTAAATACAGAGTGAGGGGTAAATACAGAGCGAGGGGCAAATACAGAGCGAGGGGCAAATACAGAGCGAGGGGCAAATACAGAGTGAGGGGGTAAATACAGAGCGAAGGGGTAAATACAGAGCGAGGGTAAATACAGAGTGAGGGGTAAATACAGAGCGAGGGGGTAAGTACAGAGCGAGGGGTAAATACAGAGTGAGGGGTAAGTACAGAGTGAGGGGTAAGTACAGAGTGAGGGGTAAATACAGAGTGAGGGGTAAATACAGAGTGAGGGGTAAATACAGAGTGAGGGATAAATACAGAGTGAGGGGTAAATACAGAGCGAGGGATAAATACAGAGTGAGGGGATAAATACAGAGCGAGGGGTAAATACAGAGCGAGGGGATAAATACAGAGCGAGGGGTAAATACAGAGCGAGGGGTAAATACAGAGTATGGGGTAAATACAGAGCGAAGGGGTAAACACAGAGCGAAGGGGTAAATACAGAGGGTAAATACAGAGCCAGGGGTAAATACAGAGCGAGGGGTAAATACAGAGTGAGGGTAAATACAGAGTGAGAGGTCAATACAGAGTGAGGGGTAAATACAGAGCGAGGGGGTAAGTACAGAGCGAGGGGTAAATACAGAGTGAGGGGTAAGTACAGAGTGAGGGGTAAGTACAGAGTGAGGGGTAAATACAGGGTGAGGGGTAAATACAGAGTGAGGGATAAATACAGAGTGAGGGATAAATACAGAGTGAGGGATAAATACAGGGTGAGGGGTAAATACAGAGCGAGGGGTAAATACAGAGTGAGGGGTAAGTACAGAGTGAGGGGTAAGTACAGAGTGAGGGGTAAATACAGGGTGAGGGGTAAATACAGAGCGAGGGATAAATACAGAGTGAGGGGATAAATACAGAGCGAGGGGTAAATACAGAGCGAGGGGATAAATACAGAGTGAGGAGTAAATACAGAGTGAGGAGTAAATACAGAGTGAGGGGTAAATACAGAGTGAGGGGTAAATACAGAGTGAGAGGTCAATACAGAGTGAGGGGTAAATACAGAGCGAGGGGGTAAGTACAGAGCGAGGGGTAAATACAGAGTGAGGGGTAAGTACAGAGTGAGGGGTAAATACAGAGTGAGGGGTAAGTACAGAGTGAGGGGTAAATACAGAGTGAGGGATAAATACAGAGTGAGGGGTAAATACAGAGCGAGGGATAAATACAGAGTGAGGGGTAAATACAGAGTGAGGGGTAAATACAGAGTGAGGGATAAATACAGAGCGAGGGGTAAATACAGAGCGAGGGGTAAATACAGAGTGAGGGGTAAATACAGAGTGAGGAGTAAATACAGAGTGAGGAGTAAATACAGAGTGAGGAGTAAATACAGAGTGAGCGGTAAATACAGAGTGAGGGGGTAAATACAGAGTGAGGGGTAAGTACAGAGTGAGGGGTAAATACAGAGTGAGGGGTAAATACAGAGTGAGGGGTAAATACAGAGTGAGCGGTAAATACAGAGTGAGGGGTAAGTACAGAGTGAGGGGTAAATACAGAGTGAGGAGTAAATACAGAGTGAGGGGTAAATACAGAGCGAGGGGCAAATACAGAGCGAGGGGCAAATACAGAGTGAGGGGTAAATACAGAGCGAGGGGTAAATACAGAGTGAGGGGTAAATACAGAGTGAGGGGTAAATACAGAGTGAGGAGTAAATACAGAGTGAGGAGTAAATACAGAGTGAGGGGGTAAATACAGAGCGAGGGGTAAATACAGAGTGAGGAGTAAATACAGAGTGAGGGATAAATACAGAGCGAGGGATAAATACAGAGTGAGGGGATAAATACAGAGTGAGGGGTAAATACAGAGTGAGGGGTAAATACAGAGCGAGGGGTAAATACAGAGCGAGGGGTAAATACAGAGTGAGGGGTAAATACAGAGTGAGGGGTAAATACAGAGTGAGGGGTAAATACAGAGCGAGGGATAAATACAGAGTGAGAGGTAAATACAGAGTGAGGGATAAATACAGAGTGAGGGGTAAATACAGAGTGAGGGGTAAATACAGAGTGAGAGGTAAATACAGAGTGAGGGGTAAATACAGAGTGAGGGGTAAATACAGAGTGAGAGGTAAATACAGAGCGAGGGATAAATACAGAGTGAGGGGATAAATACAGAGCGAGGGGTAAATACAGAGCGAGGGGTAAATACAGAGCGAGGGGTAAATACAGAGTGAGGGATAAATCAGAGTGAGGGGTAAATACAGAGCGAGGGGTAAATACAGAGTGAGGGGTAAGTACAGAGCGAGGGGTAATACAGAGTGAGGGGTAAATACAGAGTGAGGGGTAAATACAGAGCGAGGGGTAAATACAGAGTGAGGGGTAAGTACAGAGCGAGGGGTAAATACAGAGTGAGGGTTAAATACAGAGCGAGGGGTAAATACAGAGCGAGGGGTAAATACAGAGTGAGGGGTAAATACAGAGTGAGGGGGTAAATACAGAGCGAGGGGTAAATACAGAGTGAGGGGGTAAATACAGAGTGAGGGGGTAAATACAGAGTGAGGGGTAAATACAGAGCGAGGGATAAATACAGAGCGAGGGATAAATACAGAGCGAGGGCTATTGCACTGGGATTGGAACATGTGTCTTGGTCTGGGAATAGGATATTGGACTGGGAGAGTGGGATATTAGACTGGGAGAGTGGGATATGGGACTGGGAGAGTGGGATATGGGACTGGGAGAGTTGGATATTGGACTGGGAGGGTGGGATATTGGACTGGGAGAGTGGGATATTGGACTGGGATTGAGACACGGGACTGGGAATGGGATATAAGACTGGGAGGGTGGGATACTGGACTGGGAGAGTGGGATATTGGACTGGGAGAAATGAAATGAAATGAAAATCGCTTATTGTCACAAGTAGGCTTCAATGAAGTTACTGTGAAAAGCCCCCTAGTCGCCGCATTTCCGGCGCCTGTTCGGGGAGGCTGGTACGGGGAATTGAACCGTGTTGCTGGTCTGCCTTGGTCTGCTTTAAAAGCCAGCGATTTCGCCCAGTGAGCTAAACCAGGAGAGTGGGATATTGGATTGGGAGAGTGGAATATTAGACTGGGATTGTGTCTTTGTCTGGGAATGGGATATTGGACAATGCGAGTGAGATGTTGGACAGGGATAGTGGAATTTTCAACTTGGAAAATGGATATTGGACTGGAATTGGTACTAAGATTTGGAATTGGATATTTGGCTGGGAGAGTGGGAATTCAACTGGGAAGGTATGATATTAGACTGGGATTGGGACACGGGACTGGAATATTGGACTGAGAGAGTGGGATATTGGACTGGGATTGGGACACAGCAGTGGAATTGGATATTGAACTGGGAGAATGGGATATTGGACTGGGATTGAGACACAGCAGTGGGAATGGGGGGTATTGAACCGGGAGAGTGGGATATTGGACTGGGATCGGGACCCAGCAGTGGGAATGGGGTATTGAACCGGGAGAGTGGGATATTGGACTGGGATCGGGACCCAGCAGTGGGAATGGGTTATTCAACCGGGAGAGTGGGATATTGGACTGGGATTGTGACACGGGACTGGGAATGGGATATTAGACTGGGAGGGTGGGATATTGAACTGGGAGGGTGGGATATTGGACTGGGAGGGTGGGATATTAGTCTGGGAACATGGGATATTGGACTGGGAGGGTGGGATATTGGACTGGGAGGGTGGGATATTGGACTGGGAATGGGATATAAGACTGGGAGGGTGGGATATTGGACTGGGAGGGTGGGATATTGGACTGGGAGGGTGGGATATAGGACTGGGAGAGTGGGATATTAGACTGGGATTGGGACACAAGACTGGGACCATGCATGGGATTCTGGTATTTGACTGGGATAGTGAGATGTTGGAATGGGATGGTGGGATATTGGGTTGGAGGGTGAGATATTGGGTTGGAGGGTGGGATATTGGGCGGGGAGGGTGGGATATTGGGAAGGGAGGTTGAGATATTGGGCCGGGGAGGGTGGGATATTGGGCTGGAGGGTGGAATGTCGGACTGTCGGGTGAGTGGGATTTGGGTGGAGGGTGAGTGGGATTTGGGTGGAGGGTGAGTGGGATTTGGGTTGGAGGGTGAGTGGGATTTGGGTTGGAGGGTGAGTGGGATTTGGGTGGAGGGTGAGTGGGATTTGGGTTGGAGGGTGAGTGGGATTTGGGTTGGAGGTGAGTGGGATTTGGGTGGAGGGTGAGTGGATTTGGTTGGAGGGTGAGTGGGATTTGGGTGGAGGGTGAGTGGATTTGGGTGGAGGGTGAGTGGGATTTGGGTTGGAGGGTGAGTGGGATTTGGGTTGGAGGGTGAGTGGGATTTGGTGGAGGGTGAGTGGGATTTGGGTTGGAGGGTGAGTGGGATTTGGGTGGAGGGTGAGTGGGATTTGGGTGGAGGGTGAGTGGGATTTGGGTTGGAGGGTGAGTGGGATTTGGGTTGGAGGGTGAGTGGGATTTGGGTGGAGGGTGAGTGGGATTTGGGTGGAGGGTGAGTGGGATTTGGGTTGGAGGGTGAGTGGGATTTGGGTGGAGGTGAGATTTGGGTGAGGGTCTAGTGGAAAATTATTTCTTTATCTATTTCAAATTTAGTGGTGAGTTGGATTTGTTCTGGAGGTGAGTGGAGATTTGGGTTGGAGGGTTGAGTGGGATTTGGGTGGAGGGTGAGTGGGATTTGGGTGGAGGGTGAGTGGGATTTGGGTTGGAGGGTGAGTGGGATTTGGGTGGAGGGTGAGTGGGATTTGGGTGGAGGGTGAGTGGGATTTGGGTGGAGGGTGAGTGGGATTTGGGTGGAGGGTGAGTGGGATTTGGGTGGAGGGTGAGTGGGATTTGGGTGGAGGGTGAGTGGGATTTGGGTTGGAGGGTGAGTGGGATTTGGGTGGAGGGTGAGTGGGATTTGGGTGGAGGGTGAGTGGATTTGGGTGGGGTGAGTGGGATTTGGGTTGGAGGGTGAGTGGGATTTGGGTTGGAGGGTGAGTGGGATTTGGGTGGAGGGTGAGTGGGATTTGGGTGGAGGGTGAGTGGGATTTGGGTGGAGGGTGAGTGGGATTTGGCTTGGAGGGTGAGTGGATTTGGGTTGGAGGGTGAGTGGGATTTGGGTGGAGGGTGAGTGGGATTTGGGTTGGAGGGTGAGTGGATTTGGGTGGAGGGTGAGTGGATTTGGGTGGAGGGTGAGTGGGATTTGGGTGGAGGGAGTGGGATTTGGGTTGGAGGGTGAGTGGGATTTGGGTGGAGGGTGAGTGGGATTTGGGTGGAGGGTGAGTGGGATTTGGGTGGAGGGTGAGTGGGATTTGGGTGGAGGGTGAGTGGGATTTGGGTGGAGGGTGAGTGGGATTTGGGTGGAGGGTGAGTGGGATTTGGGTGGAGGGTGAGTGGGATTTGGGTGGAGGGTGAGTGGGATTTGGGTTGGAGGGTGAGTGGGATTTGGGTGGAGGGTGAGTGGGATTTGGGTGGAGGGTGAGTGGGATTTGGGTGGAGGGTGAGTGGGATTTGGGTTGGAGGGTGAGTGGGATTTGGGTGGAGGGTGAGTGGGATTTGGGTGGAGGGTGAGTGGGATTTGGGTGGAGGGTGAGTGGGATTTGGGTGGAGGGTGAGTGGGATTTGGGTGGAGGGTGAGTGGGATTTGGGTGGAGGGTGAGTGGGATTTGGGTGGAGGGTGAGTGGGATTTGGGTTGGAGGGTGAGTGGGATTTGGGTGGAGGGTGAGTGGGATTTGGGTGGAGGGTGAGTGGGATTTGGGTGGAGGGTGAGTGGGATTTGGGTGGAGGGTGAGTGGGATTTGGGTGGAGGGTGAGTGGGATTTGGGTGGAGGGTGAGTGGGATTTGGGTGGAGGGTGAGTGGGATTTGGGTGGAGGGTGAGTGGGATTTGGGTGGAGGGTGAGTGGGATTTGGGTGGAGGGTGAGTGGGATTTGGGTTGGAGGGTGAGTGGGATTTGGGTGGAGGGTGAGTGGGATTTGGGTGGAGGGTGAGTGGGATTTGGGTGGAGGGTGAGTGGGATTTGGGTTGGAGGGTGAGTGGGATTTGGGTGGAGGGTGAGTGGGATTTGGGTGGAGGGTGAGTGGGATTTGGGTGGAGGGTGAGTGGGATTTGGGTGGAGGGTGAGTGGGATTTGGGTGGAGGGTGAGTGGGATTTGGGTGGAGGGTGAGTGGGATTTGGGTGGAGGGTGAGTGGGATTTGGGTGGAGGGTGAGTGGGATTTGGGTGGAGGGTGAGTGGGATTTGGGTGGAGGGTGAGTGGGATTTGGGTGGAGGGTGAGTGGGATTTGGGTGGAGGGTGAGTGGGATTTGGGTGGAGGGTGAGTGGGATTTGGGTGGAGGGTGAGTGGGATTTGGGTGGAGGGTGAGTGGGATTTGGGTGGAGGGTGAGTGGGATTTGGGTGGAGGGTGAGTGGGATTTGGGTGGAGGGTGAGTGGGATTTGGGTGGAGGGTGAGTGGGATTTGGGTGGAGGGTGAGTGGGATTTGGGTGGAGGGTGAGTGGGATTTGGGTGGAGGGTGAGTGGGATTTGGGTTGGAGGGTGAGTGGGATTTGGGTTGGAGGGTGAGTGGGATTTGGGTGGAGGGTGAGTGGGATTTGGGTGGAGGGTGAGTGGGATTTGGGTGGAGGGTGAGTGGGATTTGGGTGGAGGGTGAGTGGGATTTGGGTGGAGGGTGAGTGGGATTTGGGTGGAGGGTGAGTGGGATTTGGGTGGAGGGTGAGTGGGATTTGGGTGGAGGGTGAGTGGGATTTGGGTGGAGGGTGAGTGGGATTTGGGTGGAGGGTGAGTGGGATTTGGGTGGAGGGTGAGTGGGATTTGGGTTGGAGGGTGAGTGGGATTTGGGTGGCGGGTGAGTGGGATTTGGGTGGAGGGTGAGTGGGATTTGGGTGGAGGGTGAGTGGGATTTGGGTGGAGGGTGAGTGGGATATTGAATGGGTAGTGCTCCCTATTACCTGGTACTTTGAATGGGATGAGCGGTCCGTCACTCTGCCTTTCCTCCTTCCTGTCCGCTTCCTCATCCTCCCCCAGGTTTCCTATGGCGGTGTCCACAGCCTCCGGCGCCTCACCCCCTCGACTCTGCACTCCATCAACGCCCGCACTCGCGCCATTCTCCACAGGCTGCTTCTCGGGAAGGCCGAGGGAAAGCTGTGGTTCCAGGTTCATGGCCTGTCTCCGGATCAAACGCTGCCTCTGGTGGTGGGAGGAGGAATAAAGATTGGGTCAGTGTAGCGCACAATGACTTACACAAGTCGAGAAGTGATGAAGTCAATCGAGGCTTTATTAAGCGAGACTTGTGCCCCAGCAGCTCAGTTACAGAATGCGGCTGCTGGGAGAACTCGAGCTCTTATACTCCGCCTTCAGGGCGGAGCCAGATGTCGGCAGATCCAACCAGGACCCAGGACCTGTCAGCCAATAGCCTCTCGGCTTCACAGGTACCATATTACCCCTAATACAGACCACCACAGTCAGTTACCCCCTCGGCCCTCCCCTACATCCTCTGGATGGAGTTCCAGGGTGTTGCCCCGGCGACAGTGAAGGGACGGCCGATATATTTCCCAGTCGGGGTGGTGAGTGACTCGGAGGGGAACCTCCAGGTGGTGGGGGGTTCCCAGGTATCTGCTGCTCTTGTCCTTCTAGGTGGTGGAGGTCGTGGGTTTGGAAGGTGCTGCCTGAGGAACCTTGGTGAGTTGCTGCAGTGCATCTTGTAGATGGGACACACGGCTGTCACTGTGCGTCGGTGGGGGAGGGAGCGAATGTTTGTGGAAGGGGAGCAATCAAGCGAGGCTGCTTTGTCCTGGACGGTGTTGAGCTTCTCGAGTGTTGTTGGGAGCCGCGCTCATCCAGGCGAGTGGGGAGTATTCCCTCACACTCCTGACTTGTGCCTTGTAGATGGTGGACAGGCTTTGGTGGGAGTCAGGAGGTGAGTTACTCCCCGCAGGATTCCCAGCCTCTGACCTGCCCTGGTAGCCACAGTATTAATGTGGCTGGGTCCAGTTCAGTTTCTCATAGATTTCATAGAATTTACAGTGCAGAAGGAGGCCAGACTCTCTTTAGGGCAGCACGGTAGCATTGTGGATAGCACAATTGCTTCACAGCCTCCAGGGTCCCAGGTTCGATTCCCGGCTTGGGTCACTGTCTGTGCGGAGTCTGCACATCCTCCCCGTGTCCGCGTGGGTTTCCTCCGGGTGCTCCGGTTTCCTCCCACAGTCCAAAGATGTGCAGGTTAGGTGGATTG
>NC_092730.1:9372014-9439514 GCF_047496885.1 Scyliorhinus torazame | reverse complement strand
AGGACAGGTACAGCACGGGGTTAGATACAGAGTAAAGCTCCATCTACACTGTCTACATCAAACACTCCCAGGACAGGTACAGCACGGGGTTAGATACAGAGTAAAGCTCCCTCTACACTGTCCCTTTCAAACACTCCCAGGACAGGTACAGCACGGGGTTAGATACAGAGTAAAGCTCCCTCTACACTGTCCCCATCAAACACTCCCAGGACAGGTACAGCACGGGGTTAGATACAGAGTAAAGCTCCATCTACACTGTCTACATCAAACACTCCCAGGACAGGTACAGCACGGGGTTAGATACAGAGTAAAGCTCCCTCTACACTGTCCCTTTCAAACACTCCCAGGACAGGTACAGCACGGGGTTAGATACAGAGTAAAGCTCCATCTACACTGTCCCCATCAAACACTTCCAGGACAGGTACAGCACAGGGTTAGATACAGAGTAAAGCTCCCTCTACACTGTCCCCATCAAACACTCCCAGGACAGACACAGCACGGGGTTAGATACAGAGTAAAGCTCCCTCTACACTGTCCCCATCAAACACTCCCAGGACAGGTACAGCACGGGGTTAGATACAGAGTAAAGCTCCCTCTACACTGTCCCCATCAAACACTCCCAGGACAGGTACAGCACGGGGTTAGATACAGAGTAAAGCTCCCTCTACACTGTCCCCATCAAACACTCCCAGGACAGGTACAGCACGGGGTTAGATACAGAGGAAAGCTTCCTCTACTCTGTCCCCATCAAACACTCCCTGGACAGGTACAGCACGGGGTTAGATACAGAGGAAATCTCCCTCTACACTGTCCCCATCAAACACTCCCAGGATAGGTGCAGCACGGGGTTAGATACAGAGGAAAGCTTCCTCTACACTGTCCCCATCAAACACTCCCAGGACAGGTACAGCACGGGGTTAGATACAGTGTAAAGCTCCCTCTACACTGTCCCCATCAAACACTCCCAGGACAGGTACAGAACGGGGTTAGATACAGAGTAAAGCTCCCTCCACACTGTCCCCATTAAACACTCCCAGGACAGGTACAGCACGGGTTAGATACAGAGTAAAGCTCCCTCTACACTGTCCCCATCAAACACTCCCAGGACAGGTACAGCACGGGGTTAGATACAGAGGAAAGCTCCCTCTACACTGTCCCCATCAAACACTCCCAGGACATGTACAGCACGGGGTTAGATACAGAGTAAAGCTCCCTCTACACTGTCCCCATCAAACACTCCCAGGACAGGTACAGCACAGGGTTAGATACAGAGTAAAGCTCCCTCTACACTGTCCCCATCAAACACTCCCAGGACAGGTACAGCACGGGGTTAGATACAGAGTAAAGCTCCCTCTACACTGTCCCCATCAAACACTCCCAGGACAGGTACACCACAGGGTTAGATACAGAGTAAAGCTCCCTCTACACTGCCCCATCAAACACTCCCAGGACAGGTATAGCTCGGGGTTAGATACAGAGTAAAGCTCCCTCTACACTGTCCCCATCAAACACTGCGAGGACAGGTACAGCACGGGGTTAGATACAGAGTAAAGCTCCCTCTACACTGTCCCCATCAAACACTGCGAGGACAGGTACAGCACGGGGTTAGATACTGAGTAAAGCTCCCTCTACACTGTCACCATCAAACACTCCCAGGACAGGTACAGCACGGGGTTAGATACAGAGTAAAGCTCCCTCTACACAGTCCCCATCAAACACACCCAGGACAGGTACAGCACGGGGTTAGATACAGAGTAAAGCTTCCTCTACACTGTCCGCATCAAACACTCCCAGGACAGGTACAGCACGGGGTTAGATACAGAGTAAAGCTCCCTCTACACTGTCCTCATCAAACACTCCCAGACAGGTACAGCACGGGATTAGAAACAGAGTAAAGCTCCCTCTACACTGTCCCCATCAAACACTCCCAGGACAGGTATAGCACGGGGTTAGATACAGAGTAAAGCTCCCTCTACACTGTCCCCATCAAACACTCCCAGACAGGTACAGCACGGGATTAGATACAGAGTAAAGCTCCCTCTACACTGTCCCCATCAAACACTCCCAGGACAGGTACAGCACGGGGTTAGATACAGAGTAAAGCTCCCTCTGCACTGTCCCCATCAAACACTCCCAGGACAGGTACAACACGGGGTTAGATACAGAGTAAAGCTCCCTCTACAATGTGTCCATCAAACACTCCCAGGACATGTACAGCACGGGGTTAGATACAGAGTAAAGCTCCCTCTACGCTGTCCCCATCAAACACTCCCAGGACAGGTACAGCACGGGGTTAGATACAGAGTAAAGCTCCCTCTACACTGTCCCCATCAAACACTCCCAGGACAGGTACAGCACGGGGTTAGATACAGAGTAAAGCTCCCTCTACACTGTCACCATCAAACACTCCCAGGACAGATACAGCACGGGGTTAGATACAGAGTAAAGCTCCCTCTACACTGTCCCCATCAAACACTCCCAGGACAGGTACAGCACGGGGTTAGATACAGATTAAAGCTCCCTCTACACTGTCCCCATCAAACACTCCCAGGACAGGTACAGCACGGGGTTAGATACAGAGTAAAGCTCCCTCTACACTGTCCCCATCAAACACTCCCAGAACAGGTACAGCACGGGGTTATATACAGAGTAAAGCTCCCTCTACACTGTCCCCATCAAACACTCCCAGGACAGGTACAGCACGGGGTTAGATACAGAGTAAAGCTCCCTCTACACTGTCCCCATCAAACACTCCCAGGACAGGTACAGCACGGGGTTAGATACAGAGTAAAGCTCCCTCTACACTGTCCCCATCAAACACTCCCAGGACAGGTACAGCATGGGGTTAGATACAGAGTAAAGCTCCCTTTACACTGTCCCCATCAAACACTCCCAGGACAGGTACAGCACGGGGTTAGATACAGAGTAAAGCTCCCTCTACACTGTCCCCATCAAACACTCCCAGGACAGGTACAGCACGGGGTCAGATACAGAGTAAAGCTCCCGCTACACTGTCCCCATCAAACACTCCCACGACAGGTACAGCACGGGGTTAGATACAGAGTAAAGCTCTCTCTACACTGTCCCCATCAAACACTCCCAGGACAGGTACAGCACGGGGTTAGATACAGAGTAAAGCTCCCTCTGCACTGTCCCCATCAAACACTCCCAGGACAAGTACAGCACGGGGTTAGATACAGAGTAAAGCTTCCTCTACACTGCCCCCATCAAACACTCTCAGGACAGGGACAGCACGGGGTTAGATACAGAGTAAAGCTCCCTCTACACTGTCCCCATCAAACACTCCCAGGACAGGTACAGCACGGAGTTAGATACAGGGTAAGTGTTTGTGATATCAGTGTGTAACCTGTCGGCAGGATGACGACAGTAGCGGAGTATTTGGGGTTGGTCTCTGCTTCTTGTTGGACAGTCGGATTCTCCGCCTCCGATGGCTTTGGGCCAACACAGCTCAGCCCCTCAAAGTAACTGCGGATTTTGCTGTTATATCTGGGAAATTAGAGAGACATTGTCACACTCTCGTCACAATGAGACCCTCCAGGCGCTCTCCACCTGTTAACCTGCTGTTAGACTAACCTCCCTATCTCTGTAATCCCCTCCAGCCCCGACACCCCTCCCTATCTCTGTAACCTCCTCCAGCCCCGACAACCCTCCCTAACTCTGCAACCTCCTCCAGCCCCGACAACCCTCCCTATCTCTGTAACCTCCTCCAGTCCCTACACCCCTCCCTATCACTGTAACCTCCTCCAGCCCCTACATCCTCCCTATCTCCGTAACCTCCTCCAGTCCCTACACCCCTCCCAATCTCTGTAACCTCCTATAGCCCCGACAATCCTCCCTATCTCTGTAACCTCATCCAGCCCCTACAACACTCCCTATCTCTGTAACCTCCTCCAGCCCCGACAACCCTCCCTATCTCTGTAACCTCCTCCAGCCCCTACAGCCCTCCCTATCTCTGTAGCCTCCTCCAGCCCCTACAATCCTCCCTATCTCTGTAACCTCCTCCAGTCCCTACAACCCTCCCTATCTCTGTAACCACCTACAGCCCCAACACCCCTCCCTATCTCTGTAACCTCCTCCAGCCCCTACAACCCTCCCTATCTCTGTAACTTCCTCCAGCCCCTACAACCCTCCCTATCTCTGTAGCTTCCTCCAGCCCCTACAATCCTCCCCATCTCTGTAACCTCCTCCAGTCCCTACAACTCTCCCTATCTCTGTAACCCCCTCCAGCCCCAACACCCCTCCCTATCTCTGTAACCTCCTCCAGCCCCTACAACCCTCCCTATCTCTGTAACCTCCTCCAGTCCCTACAGCCCTCCCAATCTCTGTAACCTCCTACAGCCCTGACAACCCTCCCTATCTCTGTAACCTCCTCCAGCCCCTACAACCCTCCCTATCTCTGTAAACTCCTCCAGCCCCTACAACCCTCCCTCTCTCTGTAACCTCCTCCAGTCCCTACAGCCCTCCCAATCTCTGTAACCTCCTACAGCCCTGACAACCCTCCCTATCTCTGTAATCTCCTCCAGCCCCTACAACCCTCCCTATCTCTGTAACCTCCTCCAGCCCCTACAACCCTCCCTATCTCTGTAACCTCCTCCAGCCCCTACAACCCTCCCTATCACTGTAACCTCCCCCAGTCCCTACAACCCTCCCTATATCTGCAACCTCCTCCAGCCCCTACAACCCTCCCGATCTCTGTAGCCTCCTCCAGCCCCTACAATCCTCCCTATCTCTGTAACCTCCTCCAGTCCCTACAACCCTCCCTATCTCTGAAACCTCCTCCAGCCCCGACAACCCTCCCTATCTCTGTAACCTCCTCCAGCCCTTACAACCCTTCCTATCTCTGTAGCCTCCTCCAGCCCCTACAATCCTCCCTATCTCTGTAACCTCCTCCAGCCCCTACAACCCTCCCTATCTCTGTAACCTCCTCCAGCCCGTACAACCCTCCCTCTCTCTGTAACCTCCTCCAGTCCCTACAGCCCACCCAATCTCTGTAACCACCTACAGCCCCGACAACCCTCCCTATCTCTGTAACCTCCTCCAGCCCCTACAACCCTCACTATCTCTGCAACCTCCTCCAGCCCCAACACCCCTCCCCATCTCTGTAACCTCCTCCAGCTCCTTTAACCCTCCCTATCTCTGGAACCTCCTCCAGTCCCTATACCACTCCCTATCTCTGTAACCTCCTCCAGCCCCCTACAACCATCTCTATCACTGTAACCTCCTCCAGCTCCTACAACCCTCCCTTTCTCTGTAACCTCCTCCAGCCCCTGCACCCCTCCCTATCTCTGTAACCTCCTCCACCCCTACAACCCTCCCTATCTCTGTAGCCTTCTCCAGCCCCTACACCCCTCCCCATCTCTGTAACCTCCTCCAGCCCCTACAACACTCCTATCTCTGTAACCTCCTCCAGCCACTACAATCCTCCCTATCTCTGTAACCTCCTCCAGTCCCTACCATTCTCCCTATCTCTGTGACTTCCTCCAGTCCCTACATCCCTCCCTATCTCTGTGACCTCCTCCAGTCCCTACAATCCTCCCTATCTCTGTAACCTCCTCCAGCCCCTACAACCCTCCCTAACTCTGTACCCTCCTCCAGCCCCTACACCCTCCATATCTCTGTAACCTCCTCCAGCCACTACAACCCTCCCTATCTCTCTAACCACCTCCAGCCCCTACAACCTCCCTATCTCTGTAACTTCCTCCAGCACCTACAACCCTCCCTACCTCTGTAAGCTCCTCCAACCCATAGAACCTTCACTATCTCTGTCACCTCCTTCAGGCCCTACAACCGTCCTTATCTCTGTAACCTCCTCCAGCCACTACAACCCTCCCTATCTCTGTAACCTCCTCCAGCCCCTACAACCCTCCCTATCTCTGTAACCTCCTCCAGCCCCCACAATCCTCCCTATGTCTGTAACCTCCTCCAGCCACTACAACCCTCCCTATCTCAGTGACGTCCTCCAGCCCGGACAACCCTCCCTATCTGTGTAACCTCCTCAAGCCCCTACAACCCTCCCGATCTCTGTAACCTCCTCCAGCCCCTACAACCCTCCCTATCTCTGTAACCTCCTCCAGCCCCCACAACCCTCCCTATGTCTGTGACCTCCTCCAGCCCCTACAACCCTCCCTATCTCAGTGACCTCCTCCAGCCCCGACAACCCTCCCTATCTCTGTAACCTCCTCCAGCCCCCACAACCCTCCCTATGTCTGTAACCTCCTCCAGCCCCTACAAACCTCCCTATCTCTGTAACCCCCTCCAGCCCCTACACCCCTCCCTATCTTTGTAACCCCCTCCAGCCCCTACACCCCTCCCTATCTCTGTAACCTCCTCCAGCCCCGACAACCCTCCCTATGTCTGTCACCTCCTCCAGCCCCTACAACCCTCCCTATCTCTGCAACCTCCTCCAGCCCCGACAACCCTCCCTATCTCTGTAACCTCCTCCAGTCCCTACACCCCTCCCAATCTCTGTAACCTCCTACAGCCCCGACAATCCTCCCTATCTCTGTAACCTCATCCAGCCCCTACAACCCTCCCTATCTCTGCAACCTCCTCCAGCCCCGACAACACTCCCTATCTCTGTAACCTCCTCCAGCCCCTACAGCCCTCCCTATCTCTGTAGCCTCCTCCAGCCCCTACAATCCTCCCTATCTCTTTAACCTCCTCCAGTCCCTACAACCCTCCCTATCTCTGTAACCACCTCCAGCCCCAACACCCCTCCCTATCTCTGTAACCTCCTCCAGCCCCTACAACCCTCCCTATCTCTGTAACTTCCTCCAGCCCCTACAACCCTCCCTATCTCTGTAGCCTCCTCCAGCCTCTACAATCCTCCCCATCTCTGTAACCTCCTCCAGTCCCTACAACTCTCCCTATCTCTGTAACCCCCTCCAGCCCCAACACCCCCCCCTATCTCTGTAACCTCCTCCAGCCCCTACAACCCTCCCTATCTCTGTAACCTCCTCCAGCCCCTACAACCCTCCCTCTCTCTGTAACCTCCTCCAGTCCCTACAGCCCTCCCAATCTCTGTAACCTCCTACAGCCCTGACAACCCTCCCTATCTCTGTAACCTCCTCCAGCCCCTACAACCCTCCCTATCTCTGTAACCTCCTCCAGCCCCTACAACCCTCCCTCTCTCTGTAACCTCCTCCAGTCCCTACAGCCCTCCCAATCTCTGTAACCTCCTACAGCCCTGACAACCATCCCTATCTCTGTAACCTCCTCCAGCCCCTACAACCCTCCCTATCTCTGTAACCTCCTCCAGCCCCGACAACACTCCCTCTCTCTGTAACCTCCTCCAGCCCCTACAACCCTCCCTATCTCTGTAACCTCCTCCAGCCCCTACAACCCTCCCTATCACTGTAACCTCCCCCAGTCCCTACAACCCTCCCTATATCTGCAACCTCCGCCAGCCCCTACAACCCTCCCTATCTCTGTAGCCTCCTCCAGCCCCTACAATCCTCCATATCTCTGTAAACTCCTCCAGTCCCTACAACCCTCCCTACCTCTGCAACCTACTCCAGCCCCGACAACCCTCCCTATCTCTGTAACCTCCTCCAGCCCCTACAACCCTCCCTATCTCTGTAGCCTTCTCCAGCCCCTACAATCCTCACTATCACTGTAACCTCCTCCAGCCCCAACAACCCTCCCTATCTCTGTAACCTCCTCCAGCCCCTACAACCCTCCCTCTCTCTGTAACCTCCTCCAGTCCCTACAGCCCACCCAATCTCTGTAACCTCCTACAGCCCCGACAACCCTCCCTATCTCTGTAACTTCCTCCAGCACCTACAACCCTCCCTACCTCTGTAAGCTCCTCCAACCCATAGAACCTTCACTATCTCTGTCACCTCCTTCAGTCCCTACAACCGTCCTTATCTCTGTAACCTCCTCCAGCCACTACAACCCTCCCTATCTCTGTAACCTCCTCCAGCCCCTACAACCCTCCCTATCTCTGTAACCTCCTCCAGCCCCCACAATCCTCCCTATGTCTGTAACCTCCTCCAGCCACTACAACCCTCCCTATCTCAGTGACGTCCTCCAGCCCGGACAACCCTCCCTATCTGTGTAACCTCCTCCAGCCCCTACAACCCTCCCGATCTCTGTAACCTCCTCCAGCCCCTACAACCCTCCCTATCTCTGTAACCTCCTCCAGCCCCCACAACCCTCCCTATGTCTGTGACCTCCTCCAGCCCCTACAACCCTCCCTATCTCAGTGACCTCCTCCAGCCCCGACAACCCTCCCTATCTCTGTAACCTCCTCCAGCCCCCACAACCCTCCCTATGTCTGTAACCTCCTCCAGCCCCTACAAACCTCCCTATCTCTGTAACCCCCTCCAGCCCCTACACCCCTCCCTATCTTTGTAACCCCCTCCAGCCCCTACACCCCTCCCTATCTCTGTAACCTCCTCCAGCCCCGACAACCCTCCCTATGTCTGTCACCTCCTCCAGCCCCTACAACCCTCCCTATCTCTGCAACCTCCTCCAGCCCCGACAACCCTCCCTATCTCTGTAACCTCCTCCAGTCCCTACACCCCTCCCAATCTCTGTAACCTCCTACAGCCCCGACAATCCTCCCTATCTCTGTAACCTCATCCAGCCCCTACAACCCTCCCTATCTCTGCAACCTCCTCCAGCCCCGACAACACTCCCTATCTCTGTAACCTCCTTCAGCCCCTACAGCCCTCCCTATCTCTGTAGCCTCCTCCAGCCCCTACAATCCTCCCTATCTCTTTAACCTCCTCCAGTCCCTACAACCCTCCCTATCTCTGTAACCACCTCCAGCCCCAACACCCCTCCCTATCTCTGTAACCTCCTCCAGCCCCTACAACCCTCCCTATCTCTGTAACTTCCTCCAGCCCCTACAACCCTCCCTATCTCTGTAGCCTCCTCCAGCCTCTACAATCCTCCCCATCTCTGTAACCTCCTCCAGTCCCTACAACTCTCCCTATCTCTGTAACCCCCTCCAGCCCCAACACCCCTCCCTATCTCTGTAACCTCCTCCAGCCCCTACAACCCTCCCTATCTCTGTAACCTCCTCCAGCCCCTACAACCCTCCCTCTCTCTGTAACCTCCTCCAGTCCCTACAGCCCTCCCAATCTCTGTAACCTCCTACAGCCCTGACAACCCTCCCTATCTCTGTAACCTCCTCCAGCCCCTACAACCCTCCCTATCTCTGTAACCTCCTCCAGCCCCTACAACCCTCCCTCTCTCTGTAACCTCCTCCAGTCCCTACAGCCCTCCCAATCTCTGTAACCTCCTACAGCCCTGACAACCATCCCTATCTCTGTAACCTCCTCCAGCCCCTACAACCCTCCCTATCTCTGTAACCTCCTCCAGCCCCGACAACACTCCCTCTCTCTGTAACCTCCTCCAGCCCCTACAACCCTCCCTATCTCTGTAACCTCCTCCAGCCCCTACAACCCTCCCTATCACTGTAACCTCCCCCAGTCCCTACAACCCTCCCTATATCTGCAACCTCCGCCAGCCCCTACAACCCTCCCTATCTCTGTAGCCTCCTCCAGCCCCTACAATCCTCCATATCTCTGTAACCCCCTCCAGCCGCTACAACCCTCCCTATCTCTGTAACCTCCTCCAGCCCCTACACCCCCTCCCTATCTCTGTAACCTCCTCCAGTCCCTACAACCCTCCCTATCTCTGTAACCTCCTCCAGCCCCTACACCCCCTCCCTATCTCTGTAACCTCCTCCAGCCCCTACAACCCTCCCTATCTCTGTAACCTCCTCCAGGCCCTACAAGCCTATCTCTGTAACCTCCTCCAGCCACTACACCCCTCCCTATCTCTGTAACCTCCTCCAGTCCCTACAACCCTCCCTATCCCTGTAACCGCCTCCAGCCCCGACAACCCTCCCTATCTCTGTAACCTCCTCCAGCCCCTACAACCCTCCCTTACTCTGTAACCTCCTCCAGCCCCCACAACCCTCCCTATGCCTGTAACCTCCTCCAGCCCCTACACCCCTCCCTATCTCTGTAACCTCCTCCAGCCCCTACAACCCTCCCTATCTCTGTAACCTCCTCCAGCCTCCACAACCCTCCCTATGTCTGTAACCCCCTCCAGCCCCGACAACCCTCCCTATGTCTGTAACCTCCTCCAGCCCCTACAACCCTCCCTATCTCTGTAACCTCCTCCACACCCTACAACCCTCCCTATCTCTGTAACCTCCTCCAGCCCCTACAACCCTCCCTTACTCTGTAACCCCCTCCAGCCGCTACAACCCTCCCTATCTCTCTAACTTCCTCCAGCACCTACAACCCTCCCTACCTCTGTAACCTCCTCCAACCCCTAGAACCTTCCCTATCTCTGTCACCTCCTTCAGTCCCTACAACCGTCCCTATCTCTGTAACCTCCTCCAGACACTACAACCCTCCCTATCTCTGGAACCTCCTCCAGCCCCTACAACCCTCGCTATCTCTGTAACCTCCTCCAGCCCCCACAACCCTCCCTATGTCTGTGACCTCCTCCAGCCCCTACAGCCCTCCCTATCTCAGTGACCTCCTCCAGCCCCGACAACCCTTCCTATCTCTGTAACCTCCTCCAGCCCCTACAACCCTCCCTATCTCTGTAACCTCCTCCAGCCCCTACAACCCTCCCTATCTCTGTAACCTCCTCCAGCCCCCACAACCCTCCCTATGTCTGTGACCTCCTCCAGCCCCTACAACCCTCCCTATCTCAGTGACCTCCTCCAGCCCCGACAACCCTCCCTATCTCTGTAACCTCCTCCAGCCCCCACAACCCTCCCTATGTCTGTAACCTCCTCCAGCCACTACAACCCTCCCTATCTCTGTAACCTCCTCCAGCCCCTACAACCCTCCCTATCTCTGTGACCTCCTCCAGCCCCGACAACCCTCCCTATCTCTGTAACCTCCTCCAGCCCCTACAACCCTCCCTATCTCTGTAACCTCCTCCAGCCCCAACAACCCTCCCTATCTCTGTAACCTCCTCCAGCCCCCACAACCCTCCCTATGTCTGTAACCTCCTCCAGCCCCTACACCCCTCCCTATCTCTGTAACCTCCTCCTGCCCCTACACCCCTCCCTATCTCTGTAACCTCCTCCAGCCCCTACAACCCTCCCTATCTCTGTAACCTCCTCCAGCCCCCACAACCCTCCCTATGTCTGTAACCCCCTCCAGCCCCGACAACCCTCCCTATGTCTGTAACCTCCTCCAGCCCCTACAACCCTCCCTATCTCTGTAACCTCCTCCACCCCCTACAACCCTCCCTATCTCTGTAACCTCCTCCAGCCCCTACAACCCTCCCTTACTCTGTAACCCCCTCCAGCCGCTACAACCCTCCCTATCTCTGTAACCTCCTCCAGCCCCTACACCCCCTCCCTATCTCTGTAACCTCCTCCAGTCCCTACAACCCTCCCTATCTCTGTAACCTCCTCCAGGCCCTACAAGCCTTTCTCTGTAACCTCCTCCAGCCACTACACCCCTCCCTATCTCTGTAACCTCCTCCAGTCCCTACAACCCTCCATATCTCTGTAACCGCCTCCAGCCCCGACAACGCTCCCTATCTCTGTAACCTCCTCCAGCCCCTACAACCCTCCCTATCTCTGTAACCTCCTCCAGCCCCCACAACCCTCCCTATGTCTGTAACCTCCTCCAGCCCCTACACCCCTCCCTATCTCTGTAACCTCCTCCAGCCCCTACAACCCTCCCTATCTCTGTAACCTCCTCCAGCCCCCACAACCCTCCCTATGTCTGTAACCCCCTCCAGCCCCGACAACCCTCCCTATGTCTGTAACCTCCTCCAGCCCCTACAACCCTCCCTATCTCTGTAACCTCCTCCACACCCTACAACCCTCCCTATCTCTGTAACCTCCTCCAGCCCCTACAACCCTCCCTTACTCTGTAACCTCCTCCAGCCCCTACAACCCTCCCTATCTCTGTAACCTCCTCCAGCCACTACACCCCTCCCTATCTCTGTAACCTCCTCCAGCCCCTACGCCCCTCCCTATCTCTGTAACCTCCTCCAGCCCCTAGTTGGGGGGGTGGATGTGAGGAGATGGGTGTGGGACAGTCACCTGCAGATGGGCCAAATGGTCTGCTTATGGTGTTGGAGACTCAACATTATTGTGCCCTCTGGTGGACACAATGTGCACGGCAAGTGATCAAACCAAACGTAATTCAATACATTTCAGAAAGGTCGAGAATTATTCATCTTACTTCATCACGATGATGTAGATCAGATACATCAGAGGCAGCAACATGGCCTCCCACCTACAAAACACAAACACATCACAACATTGTGTAGACCCACCTCTCCCCCTCCTCTCTCCCCATCACTCCGGCTCCTCTCCCCCCATCACTCCGGCTCCTCTCCCCCATCTCTCCGGCTCCTCTCCCCCCATCTCTCCGGCTCCTCTCCCCCATCTCTCCGGCTCCTCTCCCCCCATCTCTCCGGCTCCTCTCCCCCCATCTCTCCGGCTCCTCTCCCCCATCTCTCCGGCTCCTCTCCCCCATCTCTCCGGCTCCTCTCCCCCCATCACTCCGGCTCCTCTCCCCCCATCTCTCCGGCTCCTCTCCCCCCCATCTCTCCGGCTCCTCTCCCCCCATCTCTCCGGCTCCTCTCCCCCCATCTCTCCCCCTCCTCTCCCCCCATCTCTCCGGCTCCTCCCCCCCATCTCTCCGGCTCCTCTCCCCCATCTCTCCGACTCCTCTCACCCCAACTCTCCCCCTCCTCTCCCCCCATCTCTCCGGCTCCTCTCCCCTCATCTCTCCCCCTCCTCTCCCCCCATCTCTCCGGCTCCTCTCCCCCCATCTCTCCGGCTCCTCTCCCCCCATCTCTCCGGCTCCTCTCCCCCCATCTCTCCGGCTCCTCTCCCCCCATGTCTCCGGCTCCTCTCCCCCCATCTCTCCCCCTCCTCTCCCCCATCTCTCCGGCTCCTCTCCCCCCCATCTCTCCGGCTCCTCTCCCCCCATCTCTCCGGCTCCTCTCCCCCCATCTCTCCGGCTCCTCTCCCCCCATCTCTCCGGCTCCTCTCCCCCATCTCTCCGGCTCCTCCCCCCCATCTCTCCGGCTCCTCTCCCCCATCTCTCCGACTCCTCTCCCCCAACTCTCCCCCTCCTCTCCCCCCCATCTCTCCGGCTCCTCTCCCCCCATCTCTCCGGCTCCTCTACCCCCATCTCTCCGGATCCTCACCCCCCATCTCTCCGGCTCCTCACCCCCCATCTCTCCGGCTCCTCTCCCCCCATCTCTCCCCCTCCTCACCCCCCATCTCTCCCCCTCCTCTCCCCCCATCTCTCCGGCTCCTCTCCCCCCATCTCTCCGGCTCCTCTCCCCCCATATCTCCCTCTCCTCCTCCCCCCCCCCCCCAATCTCTCCGGCTCCTCTCCCCCCATCTCTCCGGCTCCTCTCCCCCCATCTCTCCGGCTTCTCTCCCCCCATCTCTCCGGCTCCACTCCCCCCATCTCTCCGGCTCCTCTCCCCCCATCTCTCCGGCTCCCCCCCCCCCCCATCTCTCCGGCTCCTCCCCCCCCATCTCTCCAGCTCCTCTCCCCCCATCTCTCCAGCTCCTCTCCCCCCATCTCTCCGGCTCCTCCCCCCCCATCTCTCCGGCTCCTCACCCCCCATCTCTCCGGCTCCTCTCCCCCCATCTCTCCCCCTCCTCTCCCCCCATCTCATCCCCCTCCTCTCCCCCCATCTCTCCGGACCCTCACCCCCCCCCCATCTATCCGGCACCTCTCCCCCCATCTCTCCGGCTCCTCTCCCCCCATCTCTCCGGCTCCTCTCCCCCCATCTCTCCAGCTCCTCTCACCCCATCTCTCCGGCTCCTCTCCCCCATCTCTCCGGCTCCTCTCCCCCCATCTCTCCGGCTCCTCTCCCCCCATCTCTCCCCCTCCTCTCCCCCATCTCTCCGGCTCCTCTCTCCCCATCTCTCCGGCTCCTCTCCCCCCATCTCTCCGGCTCCTCTCCTCCCATCTCTCCAGCTCCTCTCACCCCCCATCTCTCCGGCTCCTCTCCCCCCATCTCTCCGGCTCCACCCCCCCATCTCTCCGGCTCCTCTCCCCCCATCTCTCCGGCTCCACCCCCCCATCTCTCCGGCTCCTCTCCCCCCCTCGGGACGTCCCGAAGTGCCTCACTCACAATGAGGGGGTTATTTTTGAAGTGAGGTCACTGTTGTGATGTGGGAAACGCAGCAGCCAATTTACACACAGCAAGATCCCACACACAGCAATGTGAGAATGGCCCAGATCATCTGTGTTTAGTGATGTTGGTCGAGGGACAAAGATCGCCCCCCACTGGTCTGGAGAAGGTTCACGGGGCTGATCCCTGGGATAAATATTGGCCCCTGGACACCGGGGAACTCACCCCCGCAGCCCACTCATCCTGAGAGATGGCCCCTCCGACGGTACGCTATTCCCTCTTCACAGACCCTCTGACAGTGCAGCACTCCCTCAGTACTGACCCTCTGACAGTGCAGCACTCCCTCAGTACTGACCCTCTGACAGTGCGGCACTCCCTCAGTACTGACCCTATGACAGTGCAGCACTCCCTCAGTACTGACCCTCTGACAGTGCGGCACTCCCTCAGTACTGACCCTCTGACAGTGCGGCACTCCCTCAGTACTGACCCTCTGACAGTGCGGCGCTCCCTCAGTACTGACCCTCTGACAGTGCGGCACTCCCTCAGTACTGACCCTCTGACAGTGCGGCGCTCCCTCAGTACTGACCCTCTGACAGTGCGGCACTCCCTCAGTACTGACCCACTGACAGTGCCGCACTCCCTCAGTACTGACCCTCAGACAGTGCGGCACTCCCTCAGTACTGATCCTCTTACAGTGCGGCACTCCCTCAGTACTGACCCTCAGACAGTGCGGCGCTCCCTCAGTACTGACCCTCTGACAGTGCAGCACTCCCTCAGTACTGGCCCTCTGACAGTGCGGCACTCCATCAGTACTGACCCTCTGACAGTGCGGCACTCCCTCAGTACTGACCCTCTGACAGTGCGGCACTCCCTCAGTACTGACCCTCTGACAGTGCGGCACTCCCTCAGTACTGACCCTCTGACAGTGCGGCGCTCCCTCAGTACTGACCCTCTGACAGTGCGGCGCTCCCTCAGTACTGACCCTCTGACAGTGCGGCACTCCCTCAGTACTGGCCCTCTGACAGTGCGGCACTCCATCAGTACTGACCGTCTGACAGTGCGGCACTCCCTCAGTACTGACCCTCTGACAGTGCGGCACTCCCTCAGTACTGACCCTCTGACAGTGCAGCACTCCCTCAGTACTGACCCTCTGACAGTGCGGTACTCCCTCAGTACTGACCCTCTGTCAGTGCGGCGCTCCCTCAGTACTGACCCCCTGACAGTGCGGCACTCCCTCAGTACTGACCCTCTGACAGTGCGGCACTCCCTCAGTACTGACCCTCTGACAGTGCGGCACTCCCTCAGTACTGACCCTCTGACAGTGCGGCACTCCCTCAGTACTGGCCCTCTGACAGTGCGGCGCTCCCTCAGTACTGACCCTCTGACAGTGCGGCACTCCCTCAGTACTGGCCCTCTGACAGTGCGGCACTCCATCAGTACTGACCGTCTGACAGTGCGGCACTCCCTCAGTACTGACCCTCTGACAGTGCGGCACTCCCTCAGTACTGACCCTCTGACAGTGCAGCACTCCCTCAGTACTGACCCTCTGACAGTGCGGTACTCCCTCAGTACTGACCCTCTGTCAGTGCGGCGCTCCCTCAGTACTGACCCCCTGACAGTGCAGCACTCCCTCAGTACTGACCCTCTGACAGTGCGGCACTCCCTCAGTACTGACCCTCTGACAGTGCAGCACTCCCTCAGTACTGACCCTCTGATAGTGCGGCACTCCCTCAGTACTGACCCTCTGACAGTGCAGCACTCCCTCAGTACTGACCCTCTGACAGAGCGGCACTCTCTCAGTACTGACCCTCTGACAGTGCAGCACTCCCTCAGTACTGACCCTCTGACAATGCGGCACTCCCTCAGTACTGACCCTCTGACAGTGCGGCGCTCCCTCAGTACTGACCCCCTGACTGTGCAGCACTCCTTCAGTACTGACCCTCTGACAGTGCGGCACTCCCTCAGTACTGACCCTCTGACAATGCGGCACTCCCTCAGTACTGACCCTCTGACAGTGCGGCACTCCCTCAGTACTGACCCTCTGACAGTGCGGCACTCCCTCAGTACTGACCATCTGACAGTGCGGCACTCCCTCAGTACTGACCCCCTGACAGTGCAGCACTCCCTCAGTACTGACCCTCTGACAGTGCGGCACTCCCTCAGTACTGACCCTCTGACAGTGCGGCACTCCCTCAGTACTGACCCTCTGACAGTGCGGCGCTCCCTCAGTACTGACCCTCTGACAGTGCGGCACTCCCTCGGTACTGACCCTCTGACAATGCGGCACTCCCTCAGTACTGACCCTCTGACAGTGCGGCGCTCCCTCAGTACTGACCCCCTGACAGTGCAGCACTCCCTCAGTACTGACCCTCTGACAGTGCAGCACTCCCTCAGTACTGACCCTCTGACAGTGCGGCACTCCCCCAGTACTGACCCTCTGACAGTGCGGCACTCCCTCAGTACTGACCCTCTGACAGTGCGGCACTCCCTCAGTACTGACCCTCTGACAGTGCGGCACTCCCTCAGTACTGACCCTCTGACAGTGCGGCGCTCCCTCAGTACTGACCCACTGACAGTGCGGCACTCCCTCAGTACTGACCCTCTGACAGTGCAGCACTCCCTCAGTACTGACCCTCTGACAATGCGGCACTCCCTCAGTACTGACCCACTGACAGTGCGGCACTCCCTCAGTACTGACCCTCTGACAGTGCAGCACTCCCTCAGTACTGACCCACTGACAGTGCGGCACTCCCTCAGTACTGACCCTCTGACAGTGCAGCACTCCCTCAGTACTGACCCTCTGACAGTGCGGCACTCCCTCAGTACTGACCCTCTGACAGTGCAGCACTCCCTCAGTACTGACCCTCTGACAATGCGGCACTCCCTCAGTACTGACCCTCTGACAATGCGGCACTCCCTCAGTACTGACCCTCTGACAGTGCAGCACTCCCTCAGTACTGACCCTCTGACAATGCGGCACTCCCCCAGTACTGACCCTCTGACAGTGCAGCACTCCCTCAGTACTGACCCTCTGACAGTGCGGTACTCCCTCAGAACTGACCCTCTGACAGTGCAGGGCTCCCTCAGTCCTGACCCCCTGACACTGCAGCACTCCCTCAGTACTGACCCTCTGACAGTGCGGCACTCCCTCAGTACTGACCCTCTGACAATGCGGCACTCCCTCAGTACTGACCCTCTGACAGTGCGGCACTCCCTCAGTACTGACCCTCTGACAGTGCGGCACTCCCTCAGTACTGACCCTCTGACAGTGCGGCACTCCCTCAGTACTGACCCTCTGACAATGCGGCACTCCCTCAGTACTGACCCTCTGACAGTGCGGCGCTCCCTCAGTACTGACCCCCTGACAGAGCAGCACTCCCTCAGTACTGACCCTCTGACAGTGCGGCGCTCCCTCAGTACTGACCCTCTGACAATGCGGCACTCCCTCAGTACTGACCCTCTGACAGTGCGGCACTCCCTCATTACTGACCCTCTGACAGTGCGGCGCTCCCTCAGTACTGACCCTCCGACAGTGCAGCACTCCCTCAGTACTGACCCTCTGACAGTGCGGCACTCCATCAGTACTGACCCTCTGACAGTGCAGCACTCCATCAGTATTGACCCTCTGACAGTGTGGCACTCCCTCAGTACTGACCCCCTGACAGTGCAGCACTCCCTCAGTACTGACCCTCTGACAGTGCGGCACTCCCTCAGTACTGACCCTCTGACAGTGTGGCACTCCCTCTGTACTGACCCTCTGACAGTGTGGCACTCCCTCGGTACTGACCCTCTGACAATGCGGCACTCCCTCAGTACTGATCCTCTGACAGTGCGGTGCTCCCTCAGTACTGACCCCCTGACAGTGCAGCACTCACTCAGTACTGACCATTGACAGTGCGGCACTCCCTCAGTACTGACCCTCTGACAGTGCAGCACTCCCTCAGTACTTACCCTCTGACAGTGAGGCACTCCCTCAGTACTGACCCTCTGACAGTGCGGCACTCCCTCAGTACTGACCCTCTGACAGTGAGGCACTCCCTCAGTACTGACCCTCTGACAGTGAGGCACTCGCTCAGTACTTACCCTCTGACAGTGCAGCACTCCCTCAGTACTGACCCTCTGACAGTGAGGCACTCGCTCAGTACTTACCCTCTGACAGTGCAGCACTCCCTCAGTACTGACCCTCTGACAGTGCAGCACTCCCTCAGTACTTACCCTCTGACAGTGAGGCACTCCCTCAGTACTGACCCTCTGACAGTGCGGCACTCCCTCAGTACTGACCCTCTGACAGTGAGGCACTCCCTCAGTACTGACCCTCTGACAGTGCGGCACTCCCTCAGTACTGAACCTCAGACAGTGCGGCACTCCCTCAGTACTGACCCTCTGACAGTGTGGCACTCCCTCGGTACTGACCCTCTGACAATGCGGCACTCCCTCAGTACTGATCCTCTGACAGTGCGGTGCTCCCTCAGTACTGACCCCCTGACAGTGCAGCACTCACTCAGTACTGACCATTGACAGTGCGGCACTCCCTCAGTACTGACCCTCTGACAGTGCAGCACTCCCTCAGTACTTACCCTCTGACAGTGAGGCACTCCCTCAGTACTGACCCTCTGACAGTGCGGCACTCCCTCAGTACTGACCCTCTGACAGTGAGGCACTCCCTCAGTACTGACCCTCTGACAGTGAGGCACTCCCTCAGTACTGACCCTCTGACAGTGCGGCACTCCCTCAGTACTGACCCTCTGACAGTGCGGCACTCCCTCAGTACTGACCCTCTGACAGTGCTGCACTCCCTCAGTACTGACCCTCTGACAGTGCGGCACTCCCTCACTACTGACCCTCTGACAGTGCAGCACTCCCTCAGTACTGACCCTCTGACAGTGCGGCACTCCCTCAGTACTGACCCTCTGACAGTGCGGCACTCCCTCAGTACTGACCCTCTGACAGTGCGGCACTCCCTCAGTACTGACCCTCTGACAGTGCGGCACTCCCTCAGTACTGACCCTCTGACAGTGCGGCACTCCCTCAGTACTGACCCTCTGACAGTGCGGCACTCCCTCAGTACTGACCCATCTGACAATGCGGTATTCCTTCATCACTGACTCTCTGACAATGCGGCACTCCCTCAGTACTGACCCTCTGACAGTGCGGCACTCCCTCAGTACTGACCCTCTGACAGTGCGGCACTCCCTCAGTACTGACCCTCTGACAGTGCGGCACTCCCTCAGTACTGACCCATCTGACAATGCGGTATTCCTTCATCACTGACTCTCTGACAATGCGGCACTCCCTCAGTACTGACCCTCTGACAATGCGGCACTCCCTCAGTACTGACCCTCTGACAGTGCAGCACTCCCTCAGTACTGACCCCCTGACAGTGCAGCACTCCCTCAGTACTGACCCTCTGACAGTGCGGCACTCCCTCAGTACAGACCCTCTGACAGTGTGGCACTCCCTCTGTACTGAACCTCAGACAGTGCGGCACTCCCTCAGTACTGACCCTCTGACAGTGTGGCACTCCCTCGGTACTGACCCTCTGACAATGCGGCACTCCCTCAGTACTGATCCTCTGACAGTGCGGTGCTCCCTCAGTACTGACCCCCTGACAGTGCAGCACTCACTCAGTACTGACCATTGACAGTGCGGCACTCCCTCAGTACTGACCCTCTGACAGTGCAGCACTCCCTCAGTACTGACCCTCTGACAGTGAGGCACTCCCTCAGTACTGACCCTCTGACAGTGCGGCACTCCCTCAGTACTGACCCTCTGACAGTGAGGCACTCCCTCAGTACTGACCCTCTGACAGTGAGGCACTCCCTCAGTACTGACCCTCTGACAGTGCTGCACTCCCTCAGTACTGACCCTCTGACAGTGCGGCACTCCCTCACTACTGACCCTCTGACAGTGCAGCACTCCCTCAGTACTGACCCTCTGACAGTGCGGCACTCCCTCAGTACTGACCCTCTGACAGTGCGGCACTCCCTCAGTACTGACCCTCTGACAGTGCGGCACTCCCTCAGTACTGACCCTCTGACAGTGCGGCACTCCCTCAGTACTGACCCTCTGACAGTGCGGCACTCCCTCAGTACTGACCCTCTGACAGTGCGGCACTCCCTCAGTACTGACCCATCTGACAATGCGGTATTCCTTCATCACTGACTCTCTGACAATGCGGCACTCCCTCAGTACTGACCCTCTGACAATGCGGCACTCCCTCAGTACTGACCCTCTGACAGTGCAGCACTCCCTCAGTACTGACCCTCTGACAATGCGGCACTCCCTCAGTACTGACCCTCTGACAGTGCAGCACTCCCTCAGTACTGACCCTCTGACAATGCGGCACTCCCTCAGTACTGACCCTCTGACAGTGCGGCGCTCCCTCAGTACTGACCCCCTGACAGTGCAGCACTCCCTCAGTACTGACCCTCTGACAGTGCAGCACTCCCTCAGTACTGACCCTCTGACAGTGCGGCACTCCCCCAGTACTGACCCTCTGACAGTGCGGCACTCCCTCAGTACTGACCCTCTGACAGTGCGGCACTCCCTCAGTACTGACCCTCTGACAGTGCGGCACTCCCTCAGTACTGACCCTCTGACAGTGCGGCGCTCCCTCAGTACTGACCCACTGACAGTGCGGCACTCCCTCAGTACTGACCCTCTGACAGTGCAGCACTCCCTCAGTACTGACCCTCTGACAATGCGGCACTCCCTCAGTACTGACCCACTGACAGTGCGGCACTCCCTCAGTACTGACCCTCTGACAGTGCAGCACTCCCTCAGTACTGACCCACTGACAGTGCGGCACTCCCTCAGTACTGACCCTCTGACAGTGCAGCACTCCCTCAGTACTGACCCTCTGACAGTGCGGCACTCCCTCAGTACTGACCCTCTGACAGTGCAGCACTCCCTCAGTACTGACCCTCTGACACTACGGCACTCCCTCAGTACTGACCCTCTGACAGTGCAGCACTCCCTCAGTACTGACCCTCTGACAGTGCGGTACTCCCTCAGAACTGACCCTCTGACAGTGCAGGGCTCCCTCAGTCCTGACCCCCTGACACTGCAGCACTCCCTCAGTACTGACCCTCTGACAGTGCGGCACTCCCTCAGTACTGACCCTCTGACAATGCGGCACTCCCTCAGTACTGACCCTCTGACAGTGCGGCACTCCCTCAGTACTGACCCTCTGACAGTGCGGCACTCCCTCAGTACTGACCCTCTGACAGTGCGGCACTCCCTCAGTACTGACCCTCTGACAATGCGGCACTCCCTCAGTACTGACCCTCTGACAGTGCGGCGCTCCCTCAGTACTGACCCCCTGACAGTGCAGCACTCCCTCAGTACTGACCCTCTGACAGTGCGGCGCTCCCTCAGTACTGACCCTCTGACAATGCGGCACTCCCTCAGTACTGACCCTCTGACAGTGCGGCACTCCCTCATTACTGACCCTCTGACAGTGCGGCGCTCCCTCAGTACTGACCCTCCGACAGTGCAGCACTCCCTCAGTACTGACCCTCTGACAGTGCGGCACTCCATCAGTACTGACCCTCTGACAGTGCAGCACTCCATCAGTATTGACCCTCTGACAGTGTGGCACTCCCTCAGTACTGACCCCCTGACAGTGCAGCACTCCCTCAGTACTGACCCTCTGACAGTGCGGCACTCCCTCAGTACTGACCCTCTGACAGTGTGGCACTCCCTCAGTACTGAACCTCTGACAGTGCGGCACTCCCTCAGTACTGACCCTCTGACAGTGTGGCACTCCCTCGGTACTGACCCTCTGACAATGCGGCACTCCCTCAGTACTGATCCTCTGACAGTGCGGTGCTCCCTCAGTACTGACCCCCTGACAGTGCAGCACTCACTCAGTACTGACCATTGACAGTGCGGCACTCCCTCAGTACTGACCCTCTGACAGTGCAGCACTCCCTCAGTACTGACCCTCTGACAGTGAGGCACTCCCTCAGTACTGACCCTCTGACAGTGCGGCACTCCCTCAGTACTGACCCTCTGACAGTGAGGCACTCCCTCAGTACTGACCCTCTGACAGTGAGGCACTCCCTCAGTACTGACCCTCTGACAGTGCTGCACTCCCTCAGTACTGACCCTCTGACAGTGCGGCACTCCCTCACTACTGACCCTCTGACAGTGCAGCACTCCCTCAGTACTGACCCTCTGACAGTGCGGCACTCCCTCAGTACTGACCCTCTGACAATGCGGCACTCCCTCAGTACTGACCCTCTGACAGTGCGGCGCTCCCTCAGTACTGACCCCCTGACAGTGCAGCACTCCCTCAGTACTGACCCTCTGACAATGCGGCACTCCCTCAGTACTGACCCTCTGACAGTGCGGCACTCCCTCAGTACTGACCCTCTGACAGTGCGGCACTCCCTCAGTACTGACCCTCTGACAGTGCGGCACTCCCTCAGTACTGACCCTCTGACAGTGCGGCACTCCCTCAGTACTGACCCTCTGACAGTGCGGCACTCCCTCAGTACTGACCCATCTGACAATGCGGTATTCCTTCAGCACTGACTCTCTGACAATGCGGCACTCCCTCAGTACTGACCCTCTGACAGTGCGGCACTCCCTCAGTACTGACCCTCTGACCGTGAGGCACTCCCTCAGTACTGACCCTCTGACAGTGCGGCTCTCCCTCAGTACTGACCCTCTGACAGTGCGGCGCTCCCTCGGTACTGACCCTCTGACAGTGCGGAACTCCCTCAGTACTGACCCTCTGACAGTGCAGCGCTCCCTCAGTACTGACCCTCTGACAGTGCGGCGCTCCCTCGGTACTGACCCTCTGACGGTGCGGCACTCCCTCAGTACTGACCCTCTGACAATGCGGCACTCCCTCAGTACTGATCCTCTGACGGTGCGGCACTCCCTCAGTACTGACCCTCTGACTGTGCGGCACTCCCTCAGTACTGACCCTCTGAGAGTGCGGCACTCCCTCAGTACTGACTCTCTGACAGTGCGGCACTCCCTCAGTACTGACCCTCTGACAGTGCGGCACTCCCTCAGTACTGACCCTCTGACAGTGCGGCACTCCCTCAGTACTGACCCTCTGACAGTGCGGCACTCCCTCAGTACTGACCCTCTGACAGTGCGGCACTCCCTCAGTACTGACCCTCTGACAGTGCAGCACTCCCTCTGTACTGACTCACTGACAGTGCAGCACTCCCTCAGTACTGACCCTCTGACGGTGCGGCTCTCCCTCAGTACTGACCCTCTGACATTGCGGCGCTCCCTCAGTACTCACCCTCTGACAGTGCAGCGCTCCCTCAGTACTGACCCTCTGACAGTGCGGCACTCCCTCAGTGCTGACCCTCTGACAGTGCGGCACTCCCTCAGTACTGACCCTCTGACAGTGCGGCACTCCCTCAGTACTGACCCTCTGACAGTGGGGCACTCCCTTAGTACTGACCCTCTGACAGTGCGGCACTCCCTCAGTACTGACCCTGGGACAATGCAGCAGTCGCTCAGTACTGACCCTCTGACAGTGCGGCACTCCCTCAGTACTGACCCTCTGACAGTGCGGCACTCCCTCAGTCCTGACCCTCTGACAGTGCGGCACTCCCTCAGTACTGACCCTCTGACAGTGCGGCACTCCCTCAGTACAGACCCTCTGACAGTGCGGCACTCCCTCAGTACTGACCCTCTGACAGTGCGGCTATCCCTCAGTACTGACCCTCTGACAGTGCAGCACTCCCTCAGTACTGACCCTCTGACAGTGCAGCGCTCCCTCAGTACTGACCCTCTGACAGTGCGGCACTCCCTCAGTACTGACCCTCTGACAGTGGGGCACTCCCTTAGTACTGACCCTCTGACAGTGCGGCACTCCCTCAGTACTGACCCTGTGACAATGCAGCAGTCGCTCAGTACTGACCCTCTGACAGTGCGGCACTCCCTCAGTACTGACCCTCTGACAGTGGGGCACTCCCTTAGTACTGACCCTCTGACAGTGCGGCACTCCCTCAGTACTGACCCTGTGACAATGCAGCACTCCCTCAGTACTGACCCTCTGACAATGCGGCACTCCCTCAGTACTGACCCTCTGACAGTGCGGCACTCCCTCAGTCCTGACCCTCTGACAGTGCGGCACTCCCTCAGTACTGACCCTCTGACAGTGCGGCACTCCCTCAGTACAGACCCTCTGACAGTGCGGCACTCCCTCAGTACTGACCCTCTGACAGTGCGGCTATCCCTCAGTACTGACCCTCTGACAATGCAGCAGTCGCTCAGTACTGACCCTCTGACAGTGCAGCACTCCCTCAGTACTGACCCTCTGACAGTGAGGCACTCCCTCAGTACTGACCCTCTGACAGTGCGGCACTCCCTCAGTACTGACCCTCTGACAGTGCGGCACTCCCTCAGTACTGACCCTCTGACAGTGCGGCACTCCCTCATTACTGACCCTCTGACGGTGCGGTACTCCCTCAGTACTGACCCTCTGACAGTGCGGCACTCCCTCAGTACTGACCCTCTGACAGTGCGGCACTCCCTCAGTACTGACCCTCTGACAGTGCGGCTCTCCCTCAGTACTGACCCTCTGACAGTGCGGCACTCCCTCAGTACTGACCCTCTGACAGTGCGGCACTCCCTCAGTACTGACCCTCTGACAGTGCGGCACTCCCTCAGTACTGACCCTCTGACAGTGCGGCACTCCCTCAGTACTGACCCTCTGACGGTGCGGTACTCCCTCAGTACTGGAATGGAGGTGCGCGAGACTGTATCGTGGGGACAGGTCCTGCAGCCCGGAACCCGACTTTTATTGGCTGCCGCCGGGGTGATGGTCTGTTTATCCTGACTTTGTGCCTGTCGTGGCCTCTGGAGTATTATTGATAACTGGGAATGTTAATCGCAAAATAATCCCAAATGTCTGCCCACATTTTCCAGTTAAACTGATTGGACCTATTTCATTCTGCGCCAATCTATTCAGGCCGCCCAGGGGCAGCACAGTGGTTAGCACTGTTGCTTCACAGCGCCAGGGTCCCGGGTTCGACTCCCAGCTTGGGTCACTGTCTGTGCGGAGTCTGCACGTTCTCCCCGTGTCTGCGTGGGTTTCCTCCGGGTGCTCCGGATTCCTCCCACAAAGAAAATTACAGCACAGGAACAGGCCCTTCGGCCCTCCCAGCCTGCACCGATCCAGATCCTTTATCTAAACCTGTCGCCTATTTTCCAAGGATCTGCTTCCCTCTGTTCCCCGCCCGTTCATATATCGGTCTAGATGCATCTTAAATGATGCTATTGTGCCCGCCTCTACCACCTCCGCTGGCAAAGCGTTCCAGGCACCACCGCCCTCTGCGTAAAAAACTTTCCACGCACATCTCCCTTAAACTTTCCCCCTCTCACCTTGAAATCGTGACCCCCTTGTAATTGACACCCCCACTCTTGGCAAAAGCTTGTTGCTATCCACCCTGTCCATACCTCTCATCATTTTGTAGACCCCAATCAGGTCCCCCCTCAACCTCCGTCTTTCCAACAAAAACAATCCTAATCTACTCAACCTTTCTTCATAGCTAGCACCCTCCATACCAGGCAACACCCTGGTGAACCTCCTCAGCACCCTCTCTAAAGCATCCACATCCTTCTGGTAATGCGGCGACCAGAACTGCACGCAGTATTCCAAATGTGGCCTAACCAAAGTCCGAAACAACTGTAACATGACCTGCCGACTCTTGTACTCAATACCCCGTCCGATGAAGGCAAGCATGCTGTATGCCTTCTTGACCACTCTATCGACCTGCGTTGCCACCTTCAGGGTACAATGGACCTGAACTCCCAGACCTCTCTGTACATCAATTTTCCCCAAGACTCTTCCATTGACCGTATAGTCTGCTCTTGAATTAGATCTTCCAAAATGCATCACCTCGCATTTGCATGGATTGAACTCCATCTGCCACTTCTCTGCCCAACTCTCCAATCTATCTATATTTTGCTGTATTCTCTGACAGTCCTCCTCGCTATCTGAAACTCCACCAATCTTAGTATCATCTGCAAACTTGCTAATCAGACCACCTATACCTTCGTCCAGATCATTTATGTATATCACAAACAACAGTGGTCCGAGCACGGATCCCTGTGGAACACCACTAGTCACCTTTCTCCATTTTGAGACACTCCCTTCCACCACTACTCTCTGTCTCCTGTTGCCCAGCCAGTTCTTTATCCATCTAGCTTGTACACCCAAGTCCCGAAAGACATGCTGTTAGGTGGATTGGTCATGATAAATTGCCCTTTAGTGTCCAAAAGGTTAGGAAGGGGTCGCTGGGATAGGTTGGGGGATTGGCCTGGGTGGGGTGTTCTTTCGAAGGGTCAATGGCCTCCTTCTCCACTGCAGGGATTCCGTGGATCAGCAGGACATCACTCACCAGAAAACCTTCTCATCGTGAATTACCTGCAATTGAAGAAGAGCAAACGATTAATGGAAGGAATTTAGAATATAAATTAAACCCTGTCCCCATTCTCTTGGTGTTCTCGGCCCCCTCGGGATCTTCCTCTGGACAACCCTCAGCTCTACCAGATCCCCTTAGACCCCGCAGGCCAGAGGACTCCCAGGCCCTTGCAACAGGCCAGACCTGGCTCCAAACCAGGCCCCTTCCACAGGCCCTACCCCATTTTCAGGCCCCTTCCACAGGCCCTACCCCATTCTCAGTCTCCTCCAGAGGCCCTACCCCATTCTCTGTCTCCTCTACAGGCCCTTCCCCATTCTCAGGCCCCTTCCACAGGCCCTACCCCATTCTCAGTCCCCCCCCACAGGCCCTTCCCCATTCTCAGGCCCCTCCACAGGCCCTAACCCATTCACAGGCCCAACCCCATTCTCAGGCTCCTTCCACAGGCCCTAACCCATTCTCAGTCTCCTTTCACAGGCCATACCCCATTCTCAGGCCCCTTCCACAGGCCCTACCCCATTCTCAGTCTCCTCCACAGGCCCTTCTCCATTCTCAGGCCCTACCCCAATCTCAGGCCCCTTCCACAGGCTCTACCCCATTCTCAGGCCCTTCCACAGGCTCTACCCCATTCTCAGGCCCTACCCCATTATCAGTCCCCCCCACAGGCCCTTCCCCATTCTCAGGCCCCTCCACAGGCCCTAACCCATTCACAGGCCTTACCCCATTCTCAGGCTCCTTCCACAGGCCCTAACCCATTCTCAGTCTCCTTCCACAGGCCCTACCCCATTCTCAGGCCCCTTCCACAGGCCCTACCCCATTCTCAGTCTCCTCCACAGGCCCTTCCACATTCTCAGGCCCTACCCCAATCTCAGGCCCTTCCACAGGCTCTACCCCATTCTCAGGACCTACCCCATTCTCAGGCCCCTTCCACAGGCCCTACCCTATTCTCAGGCCCTGCCACAGGCTTTAACCCGTTCTCAGGACCTACCCCATTCTCAGGCCCCTTCTACAGGCCCTACCCTAGTCTCAGGCCCTTCCACAGGCTCTACCCCATTCTCAGGACCTACCCCATTCTCAGGCCCCTTCCACAGGCCCTTCCCCATTCTCAGGCCGCTTCCAGAGGCCCTACCCCATTCTCAGGCCCCTTCCACAGGCCCTATCCCATTCTCAGGCCCTACCCCGTTCTCAGGCCCTACCCCATTCCCAGGCCCTACCCCATTCTCAGGCCCTTCCACAGGCACTACCCCATTCTCAGGCCCCTTCCACAGGCCCTACCCCACCCTCAGGCCCCTTCCACAGGCTGTACCCCATTCTCAGGCCCCTTCCACAGGCCCTATCCCATTCTCAGGCCCCTTCCACAGGCCCTACCCCATTCTCATGCCCCTTCCACAGGCCCTATCCCATTCTCAGGCCTCTTCCACAGGCCCTACCCCATTCTCAGTCCCCTCCACAGGCCCTTCCCCATTCTCAGGCCCTATCCCATTCTCAGGCCTCTTCCACAGGCCCTACCCCATTCTCAGTCCCCTCCACAGGCCTTTCCCATTCTCAGGCCTTACCCCATTCTCAGGCCCCTTCCACAGGCCCTACCCCATTCTCAGGCCCTTCCACAGGCCCTACCCCATTCTCAGTCCCCTCGACAGGCCCTTCCCCATTCTGAGGCCCTACCCCATTCTCAGGCCCCTTCCACAGGCCCTACCCCATTCTCAGGCCCTTCCACAGGCCCTACCCCATTCTCAGTCCCCTCGACAAGCCCTTCCCCAATTCTGAGGCCCTACCCCATTCTCAGGCCCCTTCCACAGGCCCTACTCCATTCTCAGGCCCTACCCCATTCTCAGGCCCCTCCACAGTCCCTACCCCATTCTCAGGCCCCTTCCACAGGCCCTACCCCAATCTCAGGCCCCTTCCACAGGCCCTACCCCAATCTCAGGCCCCTTTCACAGGCTCTACCCCATTCTCAGGCCCCTTCCACAGGCACTACCCCAGTCTCAGGCCCCTCCACAGTCCCTACCCCATTCTCAGGCCCCTTCCACAGGCCCTACCCCAATCTCAGGCCCCTTCCACAGGACCTACCCCATTCTCAGGCCCCATCCACAGGCCCTATCCCATTCTCAGACCTTACCCCATTCCCAGGCCCTTCCCCATTCTCAGGCCCTTCCACAGGCCTCACCCCATTCTCAGGCCCGTTCCACAGGCCCTATCCCATTCTCAGGCCCTATCACCATTCTCAGGCCCGTTCCACAGGCCCGATCCCATTCTCAGGCCCTTTCCCCATTCTCAGGCCCCTTCCACAGGCCCTACCCCAGGCCCTACCCCATTCTCAGGCCCATCCACAGGCCGGATCTCATTCCAAGTCCCTCCCCAGGTCTGAACAGCTCCCAATGCGTTTGAAGCTGACACCGATGTTTTTTCACCAACAAACCTACCAGAATGAGAGCGAGAACAGACATGATGTAGGAGACCGAGTCTCGGAACAAAGACCACCAAGTGAGGGGGACGTCCTGTAGGGAGAGAGAAATGGAGTGACAGAGTCAGTGTGTGTGGAACCCGTACCCCAGTGAGAGTCAGTGTGTGTGGGACCCGTACCCCAGTGAGAGTCAGTGTGTGTGGGACCCGTACCCCAGTGAGAGTCAGTGTGTGTGGGACCCGTACCCCAGTGAGAGTCAGTGTGTGGGACCCGTACCCCAGTAAGAGTCAGTGTGTGGGACCCGTACCCCAGTGAGAGTCAGTGTGTGGGACCCGTACCCCAGTGAGAGTCAGTGTGTGTGGATCCCGTACCCCAGTGAGAGTCAGTGTGTGTGGAACCCGTACCCCAGTGAGAGTCAGTGTGTGTGGGACCCGTACCCCAGTGAGAGTCAGTGTGTGTGGGACCCGTACCCCAGTGAGAGTCAGTGTGTGTGGGACCCGTACCCCAGTGAGAGTCAGTGTGTGTGGGACCCGTACCCCAGTGAGAATCAGTGTGTGTGGGACCCGTACCCCAGTGAGAGTCAGTGTGTGTGGAACCCGTACCCCAGTGAGAGTCAGTGTGTGTGGAACCCATACCCCAGTGAGAGTCAGTGTGTGTGGGACCCGTACCCCAGTGAGAGTCAGTGTGTGTGGGACCCGTACCCCAGTGAGAGTCAGTGTGTGTTAAACCGTACCCCAGTGAGAGTCAGTGTGTGTGGGACCCGTACCCCAGTGAGAGTCAGTGTGTGTGGGACCCGTACCCCAGTGAGAGTCAGTGTGTGTGGAACCCGTACCCCAGTGAGAGTCAGTGTGTGTGGGACCCGTACCCCAGTGAGAGTCAGTGTGTGTGGGACCCGTACCCCAGTGAGAGTCAGTGTGTGTGGGACCCGTACCCCAGTGAGAGTCAGTGTGTGTGGAACCAGTACCCCAGTGAGAGTCAGTGTGTGTGGGACCCGTACCCCAGTGAGAGTCAGTGTGTGTGGGACCCGTACCCCACTGAGAGTCAGTGTGTGTGGGACCCGTACCCCAGTGAGAGTCAGTGTGTGTGGAACCCGTACCCCAGTGAGAGTCAGTGTGTGTGGAACCCATACCCCAGTGAGAGTCAGTGTGTGTGGGACCCGTACCCCAGTGAGAGTCAGTGTGTGTGGGACCCGTACCCCAGTGAGAGTCAGTGTGTGTTAAACCGTACCCCAGTGAGAGTCAGTGTGTGTGGGACCCGTACCCCAGTGAGAGTCAGTGTGTGTGGGACCCGTACCCCAGTGAGAGTCAGTGTGTGTGGAACCCGTACCCCAGTGAGAGTCAGTGTGTGTGGGACCCGTACCCCAGTGAGAGTCAGTGTGTGTGGGACCCGTACCCCAGTGAGAGTCAGTGTGTGTGGGACCCGTACCCCAGTGAGAGTCAGTGTGTGTGGAACCAGTACCCCAGTGAGAGTCAGTGTGTGTGGGACCCGTACCCCACTGAGAGTCAGTGTGTGTGGGACCCGTACCCCAGTGAGAGTCAGTGTGTGTGGGACCCGTACCCCAGTGATAGTCGGTGTGTGTTGTGTGTCAGGGGGATGGGAGGGTGCTGAGGACGATCTGTCCTATGACTGACGGTGTCACATACGTGTCCGGCAAAAATTCCGCAAATTCCGATGATGCAGAGGATGTTGAAGACGGCTGAACCGACAATGGTTCCCACTCCCACATCACTCTTCGCGATGAACACCCCTGGGGACAAGGAATAGAGAGGACGGTCAAGAAACTGATGGCCCCGCGCCTCCCTCCAAACAGAATCAAACCCTCCTGCCCACGGATATCCTCAGCTTTGCTCACTCTTACGGGCCAGGGTTTAAATACTCCACGGTATATTATCGAGTTCACCGGACCTACAACGTTTATGTTGAAGGTAGATGGGATGAGTGCAAGAGCCTGTCTTTCAGATGTTATTCAACGCACTTCTTCGGCTCTTTTAATCAAATAAACAAACTTTATTCTCAGAATTTGGTTAACTTTTGTATAACACACAGAGTAAACATTTATTACAAACACAGAGACCCCACACAGCTACAATAATCTATGTATAACCCTTAATGCATTCCCCCTTAACTGTTCCAATTCAATAACAAAATCCAAGTAAAATCAGACACCGATTTTCAAACCTGTGGCCCAGCACACGGCCTTCTCACTGGTCGAAGACTTGTTATCGATACTCTGTTCCGCTTTCCAAACTCCCAACGAGCAGGTTATGAATTCCTCCAGAATGCAATTATCTCTTTTAAGCTAACAAGCCGTCAGGAAACAGCTTTTGTAATGGAGGTGGAGAGACACTTTGTTCAACCTGTGCAGTTCAAACCCAGTCCAAAACTCACAGCAAAAATAAAACCCAGAGCCACAGCCCTGCTCCACCCACACAACGACATCACTGAAGCCATGTGATAAGACAGAAACCTTTCTTCAAGGGACACTCGCATGACACTCATTCTCAAACACACTCACAGACGTGCGGAGCAGAGTTTGCTGCTCTTCGATTCATCCCCTCAAAGTGGACAAGCTCACATTTCCCCCACATTTACCTTCACCCGCCACATTTTTGCTCGCTCACTCGATCTATCTGCGATCCTTTGCAGACGTCTTACGTCCTCTTCGCAACTTACCGTCCTACCTGTCTTTGCGCCTTCAGTAACTTTAACGATCTCACCTTCAGGCCCTTCATCCAAGACAGTGATATAAATTGTGAATAATTGAGGTTCCGGCACTGATCACCGTGGCACTCTGCACGTTACATATTGCCAACCTGAAAATGACCCATTTATCCCGACTCTCTGATTCCTGTTAGCTAACCAATCCACTCTTCATGCTAATATGGTGCCCCTTACATGGTGAGCTTTATTTTGCATCACAACCTTTCATGTGGCACCTTGTCAACTGCCTTCTGGAAATCTAGGTACACCACATCTACCGGCTCCACTTTATCCACACTGCTTGTTACTTCCTCAAAGAATCCCAATAAATTAATCAAACATGAATTCCCTTTCACAAAACCATGTTGACTCTGCCAATTGATTTATATATGCAACAAAAATCAGGCGTCCTAATATTCAGCCCTGCAAACCGACATGTACACATACACACGCACTCACATGCACACATGCACACTGTTGCCTTGACTACATGGATGCACTCATGCAGACGCATGCACACAGATGCATGCACAAACACCCATATGCATATGTTAATACACAAACACATACCGCGCACACACACACATGCACACACACCCGTATGCACACACGCACACACATGTACATATGCGCACACGTACATAAACATACAAACACACACTCATCCACACACATACATACACACACACACATATTCAGACACACACATGCATACATGTATACACACACACGTACATATACACACATGCTCACGCACAAATACATGTACATAACACATGTACATGCATACACAGATACACACATGCATCACACATATACACAGATGTACACACATATACACACACATACACACACATGTACATACATACACGCACACATATGCATACTTACACACAAGTACACACTCACACACACACACTCACACTCACACACACACTCACACAGACACACACTCACACACTCACACACTCACACAGACACACAGACACACAGACACACACTCACTCACACACACTCTCACACACTCACACACGCACATTGACACACACACAGACACACACACACACTCACTCACACACACACACTCACACACGCACACTGACACACTCACACACACAGACACACACAGACACACACTCACTCACACACACACACTCACACACGCACACTGACACACTCACACACACAGACACACTCACACACACAGACACACACAGACACACAGACACACACACACTCACTCACACACACTCTCACACACACAGACACACTCTCACTCACACACACTCGCACTCACACACACTCACACTCACACTCTCACACACACTCACACTCACTCTCACTCTCACTCACACACACTCTCACACACTCTCACACACTCTCACACACTCTCACACACACAGACACACACTCACACACGCACACTGACACACTCACACACACAGACACACAGACACACAGACACAGACACACACACACACACACACACTCACTCACACACACAGACACACTCTCACACAGACACACACAGACACACACACTCACACAGACACTCTCACACACACAGACACACACACACACACACACAGACACACACACACACTCACACACACACCCTCACACACGCACACTGACACACTCACACACACAGACACACTCACACACACTCTCACTCACACACACTCACACGCACTCTCACACACACGTGTTCACCGGGAGAGACAGGTTCCACTGCAGCTTGCTGTGTGAGCCCGGTGCTCCGGCACAGACAGACTTTCCGATACAGAGAGCACACTCACCAATCAGAGAGGTGAAGAGCTCCGGAGCTGAGCTGCCCGCCGCCATGAAGGTGGCCCCAGCGACATCCTCACTCAGCTGTAAATGCTGGAAAACAGGCAGAATGTGAGGGGCAGCGACACTTCCAGATGTTCAGTAAGCGGCAGGAGGTGGATGCGGATCTCCGTTAACAGTCCGTCATTCCACCTCGTTCCCAATCTCACTACCCATCCTCGAGGAAGCTCACAGGTCAGAGCGCCCGATTGGCCAGCAGCTAAACCCCCACCCCCACCGCCCCCAGCAGGAGCCCATTCAGCCCCTCGAACCTGCTGCACCATTTAACCAGACGGGGTACATCACCCGCATCAGCGCTGTTTCACAACCCAAGTCCCCGGGGAAGAGAATGACAAACACTCACATCCCTCACAGAGAAGACATTGCACAGCACGGGGTTAGATACAGGGTAAAGCTCCCTCCACACTGTTCCCCATCAAACACTCCCAGGACAGGTACAGCACGGGGTTAGATACAGAGTAAAGCTCCCTCTACACTGTCCCCATCAAACACTCCCAGGACAGGTACAGCACGGGGTTAGATACAGAGTAAAGCTCCCTCGACACTGTCCCCATCAAACACTCCCAGGACAGGTACAGCACGGGGTTAGACACAGAGTAAAGCTCCCTCTACACTGTCCCCATCAAACACTCCCAGGACAGGTACAGCACGGGGTTAGATACAGAGTAAAGCTCCCTCCACACTGTTCCCCATCAAACACTCCCAGGACAGGTACAGCACGGGGTTAGATACAGAGTAAAGCTCCCTCTACACTGTCCCCATCAAACACTCCCAGGACAGGTACAGCACGGGGTTAGATACAGAGTAAAGCTACTTCTACACTGTCCCCACCAAACACTCCCAGGACAGGTACAGCACGGGGTTCGATACAGAGTAAAGCTCCCTCTACACTGTCCCCACCAAACACTCCCAGGACAGGTACAGCACGGGGTTCGATACAGAGTAAAGCTCCCTCTACACTGTCCCCATCAAACGCTCCCAGGACAGGTACAACACGGGGATAGATACAGAGTAAAGCTACCTCTACACTGTCCCCACCAAACACTCCCAGGACAGGTACAGCACGGGGTTCGATACAGAGTAATGCTCCCTCTACACTGTCCCCATCAAACACTCCCAGGACAGGTACAGCACAGGGTTAGATACAGAGTAAAGCTCCCTCTACACTGTCCCCATCAAACACTCCCAGGACAGGTACAGCACGGGGTTCGATACAGAGTAAAGCTCCCTCTACACTGTCCCCATCAAACACTCCCAGGACAGGTACAGCACGGGGTTCGATACAGAGTAAAGCTCCCTCTACACTGTCCCCATCAAACACTCCCAGGACAGGTACAGCACGGGGTTAGATACAGAGTAAAGCTCCCTCTACACTGTCCCCATCAAACACTCCCAGGACAGGGACAGCACGGGGTTAGATACAGAGGAAAGCTCCCTCTACACTGTCCCCATCAAACACTCCCAGGACAGGTACAGCACGGGGTTAGATACAGAGGAAAGCTCCCTCTACACTGTCCCCATCAAACACTCCCAGGACAGGGACAGCACGGGGTTAGATACAGAGGAAAGTTCCCTCTACACTGTCCCCATCAAACACTCCCAGGACAGGGACAGCACGGGGTTAGATACAGGGTAAAGCTCCCTCTACACTGTCCCCATCAAACACTCCCAGGACAGGTATAGCACGGGGTTAGATACAGGGTAATGCTCCTTCTACACTGTCCCCATCAAACACTCCCAGGACAGGTACAGCACGGGGTTAGATACAGGGTAAAGCTCCCTCTACACTGTCCCCATCAAACACTCCCAGGACAGGTACAGCACGGGGTTAGATACAGAGTAAAGCTCGCTCTGCACTGTCCCCATCAAACACTCCCAGGACAGGTACAGCACGGGGTTAGATACAGAGTAAAACTCCCTCTACACTGGCCCCATCAAACACTCCCAGGACACGTACAGCACAGGGATAGATACAGAGTAAAGCTCCCTCTACACTGTCCCCATCAAACACTCCCAGGACAGGTACAGCACGGGGTTAGATACAGAGTAAAGCTCCCTCTACACTGTCCCCATCAAACACTCCCAGGACAGGTACAGCACGGGGTTAGATACAGAGTAAAGCTCCCTCTACACTGTCCCCGTCAAACACTCCCAGGACAGGTACAGCACGGGGTTAGATACAGAGTAAAGCTCCCTCTACACTGTCCCCATCAAACACTCCCAGGACAGGTACAGCATGGGGTTAGATACAGAGTAAAGCTCCCTCTACACTGTCCCCATCAAACACTCCCAGGACAGGCACAGCACGGGGTTAGATACAGAGTAAAGCTCCCTCTACACTGTCCCCATCAAACATTCCCAGGACAGGTACAGCACGGGGTTAGATACAGAGTAAAGCTCCCTCAACACTGTCCCCATCAAACACTCCCAGGACAGGTACAGCACGGGGTTAGATACAGGTTAAAGCTCCCTCTACACTGTCCCCATCAAACACTCACAGGACAGGTACAGCACGGGGTTAGATACAGAGTAAAGCTCCCTCTACACTGTCCCCATCAAACACTCCCAGGACAGTCACAGCACGGGGTTAGATACAGAGTAAAGCTCCCTCTACACTGTCCCCATCAAACATTCCCAGGACAGGAACAGCACGGGGTTAGATACAGAGTAAAGCTCCCTCAACACTGTCCCCATCAAACACTCCCAGGACAGGTACAGCACGGGGTTAGATACAGAGTAAAGCTCCCTCTACACTGTCCCCATCAAACACTTCCAGGACAGGTACAGCACGGGGTTAGATACAGAGTAAAGCTCCCTCTACACTGTCCCCATCAAACACTCCCAGGACAGGTACAGCACGGGGTTAGATACAGAGTAAAACTCCCTCTACACTGTCCCCATCAAACACTCCCAGGACAGGTACAGCACGGGGTTAGATACAGAGTAAAGTTCCCTCTGCACTGTCACCATCAAACACTCCCAGGACAGGTACAGCACGGGGTTAGATACAGAGTAAAGTTCCCTCTACACTGTCCCCATCAAACACTTCCAGGACAGGTACAGCACGGGGTTAGATACAGAGTAAAGCTCCCTCTACACTGTCCCCATCAAACACTCCCAGGACAGGTACAGCACGGGGTTAGATACAGAGTAAAGCTCCCTCTACACTGTCCCCATCAAACACTCACAGGACAGGTACAGCACGGGGTTAGATACAGAGTAAAGCTCCCTCTACACTGTCCCCATCAAACACTTCCAGGACAGGTACAGCACGGGGTTAGATACAGAGTAAAGCTCCCTCTACACTGTCCCCCATCAAACACTCCCAGGACAGGTACAGCACGGGGTTCGATACAGAGTAAAGCTCCCTCTACACTGTCCCCATCAAACACTCCCAGGACAGGTACAGCACGGGGTTCGATACAGAGTAAAGCTCCCTCTACACTGTCCCCATCAAACACTCCCAGGACAGGTACAGCACGGGGTTAGATACAGAGTAAAGCTCCCTCTACATTGTCCTCATCAAACACTCCCAGGACAGGGACAGCACGGGGTTAGATACAGAGGAAAGCTCCCTCTACACTGTCCCCATCAAACACTCCCGGGACAGGTACAGCACGGGGTTAGATACAGAGGAAAGCTCCCTCTACACTGTCCCCATCAAACACTCCCAGGACAGGGACAGCACGGGGTTAGATACAGAGGAAGGTTCCCTCTACACTGTCCCCATCAAACACTCGCGGGACAGGTACAGGACGGGGTTAGATACAGAGGAAAGCTCCCTCTACACTGTCCCCATCAAACACTCCCAGGACAGGGACAGCACGGGGTTAGATACAGGGTAAAGCTCCCTCTACACTGTCCCCATCAAACACTCCCAGGACAGGTATAGCACGGGGTTAGATACAGGGTAATGCTCCTTCTACACTGTCCCCATCAAACACTCCCAGGACAGGTACAGCACGGGGTTAGATACAGGGAAAAGCTCCCTCTACACTGTCCCCATCAAACACTCCCAGGACAGGTACAGCACGGGGTTAGATACAGAGTAAAGCTCGCTCTGCACTGTTCCAATCAAACACTCCCAGGGCAGGTACAGCACGGGGTTAGATACAGAGTAAAACTCCCTCTACACTGTCCCCATCAAACACTCCCAGGACAGGTACAGCACGGGGATAGATACAGAGTAAAGCTCCCTCTACACTGTCCCCATCAAACACTCCCAGGACAGGTACAGCACGGGGTTAGATACAGAGTAAAGCTCCCTCTACACTGTCCCCATCAAACACTCCCAGGACAGGTACAGCACGGGGTTAGATACAGAGGAAAGCTCCCTCTACACTGTCCCCATCAAACACTCCCGGGACAGGTACAGCACGGGGTTAGATACAGAGGAAAGCTCCCTCTACACTGTCCCCATCAAACACTCCCAGGACAGGGACAGCACGGGGTTAGATACAGAGGAAGGTTCCCTCTACACTGTCCCCATCAAACACTCGCGGGACAGGTACAGCACGGGGTTAGATACAGAGGAAAGCTCCCTCTACACTGTCCCCATCAAACACTCCCAGGACAGGGACAGCACGGGGTTAGATACAGGGTAAAGCTCCCTCTACACTGTCCCCATCAAACACTCCCAGGACAGGTATAGCACGGGGTTAGATACAGGGTAATGCTCCTTCTACACTGTCCCCATCAAACACTCCCAGGACAGGTACAGCACGGGGTTAGATACAGGGTAAAGCTCCCTCTACACTGTCCCCATCAAACACTCCCAGGACAGGTACAGCACGGGGTTAGATACAGAGTAAAGCTCGCTCTGCACTGTTCCAATCAAACACTCCCAGGGCAGGTACAGCACGGGGTTAGATACAGAGTAAAACTCCCTCTACACTGTCCCCATCAAACACTCCCAGGACAGGTACAGCACGGGGATAGATACAGAGTAAAGCTCCCTCTACACTGTCCCCATCAAACACTCCCAGGACAGGTACAGCACGGGGTTAGATACAGAGTAAAGCTCCCTCTACACTGTCCCCATCAAACACTCCCAGGACAGGTACAGCACGGGGTTAGATACAGAGTAAAGCTCCCTCTACACTGTCCCCATCAAACACTCCCAGGACAGGTACAGCACGGGGTTAGATACAGAGTAAAGCTCCCTCTACACTGTCCCCATCAAACACTCCCAGGACAGGTACAGCATGGGGTTAGATACAGAGTAAAGCTCCCTCTACACTGTCCCCATCAAACACTCCCAGGACAGGCACAGCACGGGGTTAGATACAGAGTAAAGCTCCCTCTACACTGTCCCCATCAAACATTCCCAGGACAGGTACAGCACGGGGTTAGATACAGAGTAAAGCTCCCTCAACACTGTCCCCATCAAACACTCCCAGGACAGGTACAGCACGGGGTTAGATACAGAGTAAAGCTCGCTCTGCACTGTCCCCATCAAACACTCCCAGGACAGGTACAGCACGGGGTTAGATACAGAGTAAAACTCCCTCTACACTGTCCCCATCAAACACTCCCAGGACACGTACAGCACAGGGATAGATACAGAGTAAAGCTCCCTCTACACTGTCCCCATCAAACACTCCCAGGACAGGTACAGCACGGGGTTAGATACAGAGTAAAGCTCCCTCTACACTGTCCCCATCAAACACTCCCAGGACAGGTACAGCACGGGGTTAGATACAGAGTAAAGCTCCCTCTACACTGTCCCCGTCAAACACTCCCAGTACAGGTACAGCACGGGGTTAGATACAGAGTAAAGCTCCCTCTACACTGTCCCCATCAAACACTCCCAGGACAGGTACAGCATGGGGTTAGATACAGAGTAAAGCTCCCTCTACACTGTCCCCATCAAACACTCCCAGGACAGGCACAGCACGGGGTTAGATACAGAGTAAAGCTCCCTCTACACTGTCCCCATCAAACATTCCCAGGACAGGTACAGCACGGGGTTAGATACAGAGTAAAGCTCCCTCAACACTGTCCCCATCAAACACTCCCAGGACAGGTACAGCACGGGGTTAGATACAGGTTAAAGCTCCCTCTACACTGTCCCCATCAAACACTCCCAGGACAGGTACAGCACGGGGTTAGATACAGAGTAAAGCTCCCTCTACACTGTCCCCATCAAACACTCCCAGGACAGTCACAGCACGGGGTTAGATACAGAGTAAAGCTCCCTCTACACTGTCCCCATCAAACACTTCCAGGACAGGTACAGCACGGGGTTAGATACAGAGTAAAGCTCCCTCTACACTGTCCCCATCAAACACTCCCAGGACAGGTACAGCACGGGGTTAGATACAGAGTAAAACTCCCTCTACACTGTCCCCATCAAACACTCCCAGGACAGGTACAGCACGGGGTTAGATACAGAGTAAAGTTCCCTCTGCACTGTCACCATCAAACACTCCCAGGACAGGTACAGCACGGGGTTAGATACAGAGTAAAGTTCCCTCTACACTGTCCCCATCAAACACTTCCAGGACAGGTACAGCACGGGGTTAGATACAGAGTAAAGCTCCCTCTACACTGTCCCCATCAAACACTCCCAGGACAGGTACAGCACGGGGTTAGATACAGAGTAAAGCTCCCTCTACACTGTCCCCATCAAACACTCACAGGACAGGTACAGCACGGGGTTAGATACAGAGTAAAGCTCCCTCTACACTGTCCCCATCAAACACTTCCAGGACAGGTACAGCACGGGGTTAGATACAGAGTAAAGCTCCCTCTACACTGTCCCCCATCAAACACTCCCAGGACAGGTACAGCACGGGGTTCGATACAGAGTAAAGCTCCCTCTACACTGTCCCCATCAAACACTCCCAGGACAGGTACAGCACGGGGTTCGATACAGAGTAAAGCTCCCTCTACACTGTCCCCATCAAACACTCCCAGGACAGGTACAGCACGGGGTTAGATACAGAGTAAAGCTCCCTCTACACTGTCCTCATCAAACACTCCCAGGACAGGGACAGCACGGGGTTAGATACAGAGGAAAGCTCCCTCTACACTGTCCCCATCAAACACTCCCGGGACAGGTACAGCACGGGGTTAGATACAGAGGAAAGCTCCCTCTACACTGTCCCCATCAAACACTCCCAGGACAGGGACAGCACGGGGTTAGATACAGAGGAAGGTTCCCTCTACACTGTCCCCATCAAACACTCGCGGGACAGGTACAGCACGGGGTTAGATACAGAGGAAAGCTCCCTCTACACTGTCCCCATCAAACACTCCCAGGACAGGGACAGCACGGGGTTAGATACAGGGTAAAGCTCCCTCTACACTGTCCCCATCAAACACTCCCAGGACAGGTATAGCACGGGGTTAGATACAGGGTAATGCTCCTTCTACACTGTCCCCATCAAACACTCCCAGGACAGGTACAGCACGGGGTTAGATACAGGGTAAAGCTCCCTCTACACTGTCCCCATCAAACACTCCCAGGACAGGTACAGCACGGGGTTAGATACAGAGTAAAGCTCGCTCTGCACTGTTCCAATCAAACACTCCCAGGGCAGGTACAGCACGGGGTTAGATACAGAGTAAAACTCCCTCTACACTGTCCCCATCAAACACTCCCAGGACAGGTACAGCACGGGGATAGATACAGAGTAAAGCTCCCTCTACACTGTCCCCATCAAACACTCCCAGGACAGGTACAGCACGGGGTTAGATACAGAGTAAAGCTCCCTCTACACTGTCCCCATCAAACACTCCCAGGACAGGTACAGCACGGGGTTAGATACAGAGTAAAGCTCCCTCTACACTGTCCCCATCAAACACTCCCAGGACAGGTACAGCACGGGGTTAGATACAGAGTAAAGCTCCCTCTACACTGTCCCCATCAAACACTCCCAGGACAGGTACAGCATGGGGTTAGATACAGAGTAAAGCTCCCTCTACACTGTCCCCATCAAACACTCCCAGGACAGGCACAGCACGGGGTTAGATACAGAGTAAAGCTCCCTCTACACTGTCCCCATCAAACATTCCCAGGACAGGTACAGCACGGGGTTAGATACAGAGTAAAGCTCCCTCAACACTGTCCCCATCAAACACTCCCAGGACAGGTACAGCACGGGGTTAGATACAGGTTAAAGCTCCCTCTACACTGTCCCCATCAAACACTCCCAGGACAGGTACAGCACGGGGTTAGATACAGAGTAAAGCTCCCTCTACACTGTCCCCATCAAACACTTCCAGGACAGGTACAGCACGGGGTTAGATACAGAGTAAAGCTCCCTCTACACTGTCCCCATCGAACACTCCCAGGACAGGTACAGCACGGGGTTAGATACAGAGTAAAACTCCCTCTACACTGTCCCCATCAAACACTCCCAGGACAGGTACAGCACGGGGTTAGATACAGAGTAAAGTTCCCTCTGCACTGTCCCCATCAAACACTCCCAGGACAGGTACAGCACGGGGTTAGATACAGAGTAAAGTTCCCTCTACACTGTCCCCATCAAACACTTCCAGGACAGGTACAGCACGGGGTTAGATCCAGAGTAAAGCTCCCTCTACACTGTCCCCATCAAACACTCCCAGGACAGGTACAGCACGGGGTTAGATACAGAGTAAAGCTCCCTCTACACTGTCCCCATCAAACACTCCCAGGACAGGTACAGCACGGGGTTAGATACAGAGTAAAGCTCCCTCTACACTGTCCCCATCAAACACTTCCAGGACAGGTACAGCACGGGGTTAGATACAGAGTAAAGCTCCCTCTACACTGTCCCCCATCAAACACTCCCAGGACAGGTACAGCACGGGGTTCGATACAGAGTAAAGCTCCCTCTACACTGTCCCCATCAAACACTCCCAGGACAGGTACAGCACGGGGTTCGATACAGAGTAAAGCTCCCTCTACACTGTCCCCATCAAACACTCCCAGGACAGGTACAGCACGGGGTTAGATACAGAGTAAAGCTCCCTCTACACTGTCCCCATCAAAAACTCCCAGGACAGGTACAGCACGGGGTTAGATACAGAGTAAAGCTCGCTCGACACTGTCCCCATCAAACACTCCCCGGACAGGTACAGCACGGGGTCAGATACAGAGTAAAGCTCCCTCGACACTGTCCCCATCAAACACTGCCCGGACAGGTACAGCACGGGGTTAGATACAGAGTAAAGCTCCCTCTACACTGTCCCCATCAAACACTCCGAGGACAGGTACAGCAAGGGGTTAGATACAGAGTAAAGCTCCCTCTACACTGTCCCCATCAAACATTCCCAGGGCAGGTACAGCACGGGGTCAGATACAGAGTAAAGCTCCCTCTACACTGTCCCCATCAAACAGTCCCAGGACAGGTACAGCACGGGGTGAGATACAGAGTAAAGCTCCCTCTACACTGTCCCCATCAAACACTCCCCGGACAGGTACAGCACGGGGTTAGATACAGAGTAAAGCTCCCTCTACACTGTCCCCATCAAACACTCCCAGGAAAGGTACAGCACGGGGTTAGATACAGAGTAAAGCTCCCTCTACACTGTCCCCATCAAACACTCCCAGGACAGGTACAGCACGGGGTTAGATACAGAGTAAAGCTCCCTCTACACTGTCCCCATCAAACACTCCCCGGACAGGTACAGCACGGGGTTAGATACAGAGTAAAGCTCCCTCTACACTGTCCCCATCAAACACTCCCAGGACAGGTACAGCACGGGGTTAGATACAGAGTAAAGCTCCGTCTACACTGTCCCCATCAAACACTCCCAGGACAGGTACAGCACGGGGTTAGATACAGAGTAAAGCTCCCTCTACACTGTCCCCATCAAACACTCCCGGGACAGGTACAGCACGGGGTTAGATACAGAGTAAAGCTCCCTCTACACTGTCCCCATCAAACACTCCCAGGACGGGTACAACACGGGGTTAGATACAGAGTAAAGTTCCCTCTACACTGTCCCCATCAAACACTCCCAGTACAGGTACAGCACGGGGTTAGATACAGAGTAAAGCTCCCTCTACACTGTCCCCATCAAACACTCCCAGGACAGGTACAGCACGGGGTTAGATACAGAGTAAAGCTCCCTCTACACTGTCCCCATCAAACTCTCCCGGGACAGGTACAGGACGGGGTTAGATACAGAGTAAAGCTCCCTCTACACTGTCCCCATCAAACACTTCCAGGACAGGTACAGCACGGGGTTAGATACAGAGTAAAGCTCCCTCTACCCTGTCCCCATCAAACACTCCCAGGACAGGTACAGCACGGGGTTAGATACAGAGTAAAACTCCCTCTACACTGTCCCCATCAAACACTCCCAGGACAGGTACAGCACGGGGTTAGATACAGAGTAAAGTTCCCTCTGCACTGTCCCCATCAAACACTCCCAGGACAGGTACAGCACGGGGTTAGATTCAGAGTAAAGTTCCCTCTACACTGTCCCCATCAAACACTTCCAGGACAGGTACAGCACGGGGTTAGATACAGAGTAAAGCTCCCTCTACACTGTCCCCATCAAACACTCCCAGGACAGGTACAGCACGGGGTTAGATATAGAGTAAAGCTCCCTCTACACTGTCCCCATCAAACACTCACAGGACTGGTACAGCACGGGGTTAGATACAGAGTAAAGCTCCCTCTACACTGTCCCCATCAAACACTCACAGGACAGGTACAGCACGGGGTTAGATACAGAGTAAAGCTCCCTCTACACTGTCCCCATCAAACACTTCCAGGACAGGTACAGCACGGGGTTAGATACAGAGTAAAGCTCCCTCTACACTGTCCCCCATCAAACACTCCCAGGACAGGTACAGCACGGGGTTCGATACAGAGTAAAGCTCCCTCTACACTGTCCCCATCAAACACTCCCAGGACAGGTACAGCACGGGGTTCGATACAGAGTAAAGCTCCCTCTACACTGTCCCCATCAAACACTCCCAGGACAGGTACAGCACGGGGTTAGATACAGAGTAAAGCTCCCTCTACACTGTCCCCATCAAACACTCCCAGGACAGGTACAGCACGGGGTTAGATACAGAGTAAAGCTCGCTCTACACTGTCCCCATCAAACACCCCCGGACAGGTACAGCACGGGGTCAGATACAGAGTAAAGCTCCCTCGACACTGTCCCCATCAAACACTCCCCGGACAGGTACAGCACGGGGTTAGATACAGAGTAAAGCTCCCACTACACTGTCCCCATCAAACACTCTGAGGACAGGTACAGCAAGGGGTTAGATACAGAGTAAAGCTCCCTCTACACTGTCCCCATCAAACATTCCCAGGGCAGGTACAGCACGGGGTCAGATACAGAGTAAAGCTCCCTCTACACTGTCCCCATCAAACAGGCCCAGGCCAGGTACAGCACGGGGTGAGATACAGAGTAAAGCTCCCTCTACACTGTCCCCATCAAACACTCCCCGGACAGGTACAGCACGGGGTTAGATACAGAGTAAAGCTCCCTCTACACTGTCCCCATCAAACACTCCCAGGAAAGGTACAGCACGGGGTTAGATACAGAGTAAAGCTCCCTCTACACTGTCCCCATCAAACACTCCCAGGACAGGTACAGCACGGGGTTAGATACAGAGTAAAGCTCCCTCTACACTGTCCCCATCAAACACTCCCCGGACAGGTACAGCACGGGGTTAGATACAGAGTAAAGCTCCCTCTACACTGTCCCCATCAAACTCTCCCAGGACAGGTACAGCACGGGGTTAGATACAGAGTAAAGCTCCCTCTACACTGTCCCCATCAAACACTCCCAGGACAGGTACAGCACGGGGTTAGATACAGAGTAAAGCTCCCTCTACACTGTCCCCATCAAACACTCCCGGGACAGGTACAGCACGGGGTTAGATACAGAGTAAAGCTCCCTCTACACTGTCCCCATCAAACACTTCCAGGACAGGTACAGCACGGGGTTAGATACAGAGTAAAGCTCCCTCTACACTGTCCCCCATCAAACACTCCCAGGACAGGTACAGCACGGGGTTCGATACAGAGTAAAGCTCCCTCTACACTGTCCCCATCAAACACTCCCAGGACAGGTACAGCACGGGGTTCGATACAGAGTAAAGCTCCCTCTACACTGTCCCCATCAAACACTCCCAGGACAGGTACAGCACGGGGTTAGATACAGAGTAAAGCTCCCTCTACACTGTCCCCATCAAACACTCCCAGGACAGGTACAGCACGGGGTTAGATACAGAGTAAAGCTCGCTCGACACTGTCCCCATCAAACACTCCCTGGACAGGTACAGCACGGGGTCAGATACAGAGTAAAGCTCCCTCGACACTGTCCCCATCAAACACTGCCCGGACAGGTACAGCACGGGGTTAGATACAGAGTAAAGCTCCCTCTACACTGTCCCCATCAAACACTCCGAGGACAGGTACAGCAAGGGGTTAGATACAGAGTAAAGCTCCCTCTACACTGTCCCCATCAAACATTCCCAGAGCAGGTACAGCACGGGGTCAGATACAGAGTAAAACTCCCTCTACACTGTCCCCATCAAACACTCCCAGGACAGGTACAGCACGGGGTTAGATACAGAGTAAAGTTCCCTCTGCACTGTCCCCATCAAACACTCCCAGGACAGGTACAGCACGGGGTTAGATTCAGAGTAAAGTTCCCTCTACACTGTCCCCATCAAACACTTCCAGGACAGGTACAGCACGGGGTTAGATACAGAGTAAAGCTCCCTCTACACTGTCCCCATCAAACACTCCCAGGACAGGTACAGCACGGGGTTAGATATAGAGTAAAGCTCCCTCTACACTGTCCCCATCAAACACTCACAGGACAGGTACAGCACGGGGTTAGATACAGAGTAAAGCTCCCTCTACACTGTCCCCATCAAACACTCACAGGACAGGTACAGCACCGGGTTAGATACAGAGTAAAGCTCCCTCTACACTGTCCCCATCAAACACTTCCAGGACAGGTACAGCACGGGGTTAGATACAGAGTAAAGCTCCCTCTACACTGTCCCCCATCAAACACTCCCAGGACAGGTACAGCACGGGGTTCGATACAGAGTAAAGCTCCCTCTACACTGTCCCCATCAAACACTCCCAGGACCGGTACAGCACGGGGTTCGATACAGAGTAAAGCTCCCTCTACACTGTCCCCATCAAACACTCCCAGGACAGGTACAGCACGGGGTTAGATACAGAGTAAAGCTCCCTCTACACTGTCCCCATCAAACACTCCCAGGACAGGTACAGCACGGGGTTAGATACAGAGTAAAGCTCGCTCTACACTGTCCCCATCAAACACTCCCCGGACAGGTACAGCACGGGATCAGATACAGAGTAAAGCTCCCTCGACACTGTCCCCATCAAACACTCCCCGGACAGGTACAGCACGGGGTTAGATACAGAGTAAAGCTCCCACTACACTGTCCCCATCAAACACTCTGAGGACAGGTACAGCAAGGGGTTAGATACAGAGTAAAGCTCCCTCTACACTGTCCCCATCAAACATTCCCAGGGCAGGTACAGCACGGGGTGAGATACAGAGTAAAGCTCCCTCTACACTGTCCCCATCAAACAGGCCCAGGCCAGGTACAGCACGGGGTGAGATACAGAGTAAAGCTCCCTCTACACTGTCCCCATCAAACACTCCCCGGACAGGTACAGCACGGGGTTAGATACAGAGTAAAGCTCCCTCTACACTGTCCCCATCAAACACTCCCAGGAAAGGTACAGCACGGGGTTAGATACAGAGTAAAGCTCCCTCTACACTGTCCCCATCAAACACTCCCAGGACAGGTACAGCACGGGGTTAGATACAGAGTAAAGCTCCCTCTACACTGTCCCCATCAAACACTCCCCGGACAGGTACAGCACGGGGTTAGATACAGAGTAAAGCTCCCTCTACACTGTCCCCATCAAACTCTCCCAGGACAGGTACAGCACGGGGTTAGATACAGAGTAAAGCTCCCTCTACACTGTCCCCATCAAACACTCCCAGGACAGGTACAGCACGGGGTGAGATACAGAGTAAAGCTCCCTCTACACTGTCCCCATCAAACACTCCCGGGACAGGTACAGCACGGGGTTAGATACAGAGTAAAGCTCCCTCTACACTGTCCCCATCAAACACTTCCAGGACAGGTACAGCACGGGGTTAGATACAGAGTAAAGCTCCCTCTACACTGTCCCCCATCAAACACTCCCAGGACAGGTACAGCACGGGGTTCGATACAGAGTAAAGCTCCCTCTACACTGTCCTTATCAAACACTCCCAGGACAGGTACAGCACGGGGTTCGATACAGAGTAAAGCTCCCTCTACACTGTCCCCATCAAACACTCCCAGGACAGGTACAGCACGGGGTTAGATACAGAGTAAATCTCCCTCTACACTGTCCCCATCAAACACTCCCAGGACAGGTACAGCACGGGGTTAGATACAGAGTAAAGCTCGCTCGACACTGTCCCCATCAAACACTCCCCGGACAGGTACAGCACGGGGTCAGATACAGAGTAAAGCTCCCTCGACACTGTCCCCATCAAACACTGCCCGGACAGGTACAGCACGGGGTTAGATACAGAGTAAAGCTCCCTCTACACTGTCCCCATCAAACACTCCGAGGACAGGTACAGCAAGGGGTTAGATACAGAGTAAAGCTCCCTCTACACTGTCCCCATCAAACATTCCCAGAGCAGGTACAGCACGGGGTCAGATACAGAGTAAAGCTCCCTCTACACTGTCCCCATCAAACAGTCCCAGGACAGGTACAGCACGGGGTGAGATACAGAGTAAAGCTCCCTCTACACTGTCCCCATCAAACACTCCCCGGACAGGTACAGCACGGGGTTAGATACAGAGTAAAGCTCCCTCTACACTGTCCCCATCAAACACTCCCAGGAAAGGTACAGCACGGGGTTAGATACAGAGTAAAGCTCCCTCTACACTGTCCCCATCAAACACTCCCAGGACAGGTACAGCACGGGGTTAGATACAGAGTAAAGCTCCCTCTACACTGTCCCCATCAAACACTCCCCGGACAGGTACAGCACGGGGTTAGATACAGAGTAAAGCTCCCTCTACACTGTCCCCATCAAACACTCCCAGGACAGGTACAGCACGGGGTTAGATACAGAGTAAAGCTCCGTCTACACTGTCCCCATCAAACACTCCCAGGACAGGTACAGCACGGGGATAGATACAGAGTAAAGCTCCCTCTACACTGTCCCCATCAAACACTCACAGGACAGGTACAGCACGGGGTTAGATACAGAGTAAAGCTCCCTCTACACTGTCCCCATCAAACACTCACAGGACAGGTACAGCACGGGGTTAGATACAGAGTAAAGCTCCCTCTACACTGTCCCCATCAAACACTTCCAGGACAGGTACAGCACGGTGTTAGATACAGAGTAAAGCTCCCTCTACACTGTCCCCCATCAAACACTCCCAGGACAGGTACAGCACGGGGTTCGATACAGAGTAAAGCTCCCTCTACACTGTCCCCATCAAACACTCCCAGGACAGGTACAGCACGGGGTTCGATACAGAGTAAAGCTCCCTCTACACTGTCCCCATCAAACACTCCCAGGACAGGTACAGCACGGGGTTAGATACAGAGTAAAGCTCCCTCTACACTGTCCCCATCAAACACTCCCAGGACAGGTACAGCACGGGGTTAGATACAGAGTAAAGCTCGCTCTACACTGTCCCCATCAAACACTCCCCGGACAGGTACAGCACGGGGTCAGATACAGAGTAAAGCTCCCTCGACACTGTCCCCATCAAACACTCCCCGGACAGGTACAGCACGGGGTTAGATACAGAGTAAAGCTCCCTCTACACTGTCCCCATCAAACACTCTGAGGACAGGTACAGCAAGGGGTTAGATACAGAGTAAAGCTCCCTCTACACTGTCCCCATCAAACATTCCCAGGGCAGGTACAGCACGGGGTCAGATACAGAGTAAAGCTCCCTCTACACTGTCCCCATCAAACAGGCCCAGGCCAGGTACAGCACGGGGTGAGATACAGAGTAAAGCTCCCTCTACACTGTCCCCATCAAACACTCCCCGGACAGGTACAGCACGGGGTTAGATACAGAGTAAAGCTCCCTCTACACTGTCCCCATCAAACACTCCCAGGAAAGGTACAGCACGGGGTTAGATACAGAGTAAAGCTCCCTCTACACTGTCCCCATCAAACACTCCCAGGACAGGTACAGCACGGGGTTAGATACAGAGTAAAGCTCCCTCTACACTGTCCCCATCAAACACTCCCCGGACAGGTACAGCACGGGGTTAGATACAGAGTAAAGCTCCCTCTACACTGTCCCCATCAAACTCTCCCAGGACAGGTACAGCACGGGGTTAGATACAGAGTAAAGCTCCCTCTACACTGTCCCCATCAAACACTCCCAGGACAGGTACAGCACGGGGTTAGATACAGAGTAAAGCTCCCTCTACACTGTCCCCATCAAACACTCCCGGGACAGGTACAGCACGGGGTTAGATACAGAGTAAAGCTCCCTCTACACTGTCCCCATCAAACACTTCCAGGACAGGTACAGCACGGGGTTAGATACAGAGTAAAGCTCCCTCTACACTGTCCCCCATCAAACACTCCCAGGACAGGTACAGCACGGGGTTCGATACAGAGTAAAGCTCCCTCTACACTGTCCCCATCAAACACTCCCAGGACAGGTACAGCACGGGGTTCGATACAGAGTAAAGCTCCCTCTACACTGTCCCCATCAAACACTCCCAGGACAGGTACAGCACGGGGTTAGATACAGAGTAAAGCTCCCTCTACACTGTCCCCATCAAACACTCCCAGGACAGGTACAGCACGGGGTTAGATACAGAGTAAAGCTCGCTCGACACTGTCCCCATCAAACACTCCCCGGACAGGTACAGCACGGGGTCAGATACAGAGTAAAGCTCCCTCGACACTGTCCCCATCAAACACTGCCCGGACAGGTACAGCACGGGGTTAGATACAGAGTAAAGCTCCCTCTACACTGTCCCCATCAAACACTCCGAGGACAGGTACAGCAAGGGGTTAGATACAGAGTAAAGCTCCCTCTACACTGTCCCCATCAAACATTCCCAGAGCAGGTACAGCACGGGGTCAGATACAGAGTAAAGCTCCCTCTACACTGTCCCCATCAAACAGTCCCAGGACAGGTACAGCACGGGGTGAGATACAGAGTAAAGCTCCCTCTACACTGTCCCCATCAAACACTCCCCGGACAGGTACAGCACGGGGTTAGATACAGAGTAAAGCTCCCTCTACACTGTCCCCATCAAACACTCCCAGGAAAGGTACAGCACGGGGTTAGATACAGAGTAAAGCTCCCTCTACACTGTCCCCATCAAACACTCCCAGGACAGGTACAGCACGGGGTTAGATACAGAGTAAAGCTCCCTCTACACTGTCCCCATCAAACACTCCCCGGACAGGTACAGCACGGGGTTAGATACAGAGTAAAGCTCCCTCTACACTGTTCCCATCAAACACTCCCAGGACAGGTACAGCACGGGGTTAGATACAGAGTAAAGCTCCGTCTACACTGTCCCCATCAAACACTCCCAGGACAGGTACAGCACGGGGTTAGATACAGAGTAAAGCTCCCTCTACACTGTCCCCATCAAACACTCCCAGGACAGGTACAGCACGGGGTTAGATACAGAGTAAAGCTCCCTCTACACTGTCCCCATCAAACTCTCCCGGGACAGGTACAGCACGGGGTTAGATACAGACTAAAGCTCCCTCTACACTGTCCCCATCAAACACTTCCAGGACAGGTACAGCACGGGGTTAGATACAGAGTAAAGCTCCCTCTACCCTGTCCCCATCAAACACTCCCAGGACAGGTACAGCACAGGGTTAGATACAGAGTAAAACTGCCTCTACACTGTCCCCATCAAACACTCCCAGGACAGGTACAGCACGGGGTTAGATACAGAGTAAAGTTCCCTCTGCACTGTCCCCATCAAACACTCCCAGGACAGGTACAGCACGGGGTTAGATACAGAGTAAAGTTCCCTCTACACTGTCCCCATCAAACACTTCCAGGACAGGTACAGCACGGGGTTAGATACAGAGTAAAGCTCCCTCTACACTGTCCCCATCAAACACTCCCAGGACAGGTACAGCACGGGGTTAGATACAGAGTAAAGCTCCCTCTACACTGTCCCCATCAAACACTCCCAGGACAGGTACAGCACGGGGTTAGATACAGAGTAAAGCTCCCTCTACACTGTCCCCATCAAACTCTCCCGGGACAGGTACAGCACGGGGTTAGATACAGAGTAAAGCTCCCTCTACACTGTCCCCATCAAACACTTCCAGGACAGGTACAGCACGGGGTTAGATACAGAGTAAAGCTCCCTCTACCCTGTCCCCATCAAACACTCCCAGGACAGGTACAGCACGGGGTTAGATACAGAGTAAAACTCCCTCTACACTGTCCCCATCAAACACTCCCAGGACAGGTACAGCACGGGGTTAGATACAGAGTAAAGTTCCCTCTGCACTGTCCCCATCAAACACTCCCAGGACAGGTACAGCACGGGGTTAGATACAGAGTAAAGTTCCCTCTACACTGTCCCCATCAAACACTTCCAGGACAGGTACAGCACGGGGTTAGATACAGAGTAAAGCTCCCTCTACACTGTCCCCATCAAACACTCCCAGGACAGGTACAGCACGGGGTTAGATATAGAGTAAAGCTCCCTCTACACTGTCCCCATCAAACACTCACAGGACAGGTACAGCACGGGGTTAGATACAGAGTAAAGCTCCCTCTACACTGTCCCCATCAAACACTCACAGGACAGGTACAGCACGGGGTTAGATACAGAGTAAAGCTCCCTCTACACTGTCCCCATCAAACACTTCCAGGACAGGTACAGCACGGGGTTAGATACAGAGTAAAGCTCCCTCTACACTGTCCCCCATCAAACACTCCCAGGACAGGTACAGCACGGGGTTCGATACAGAGTAAAGCTCCCTCTACACTGTCCCCATCAAACACTCCCAGGACAGGTACAGCACTTGGTTCGATACAGAGTAAAGCTCCCTCTACACTGTCCCCATCAAACACTCCCAGGACAGGTACAGCACGGGGTTAGATACAGAGTAAAGCTCCCTCTACACTGTCCCCATCAAACACTCCCAGGACAGGTACAGCACGGGGTTAGATACAGAGTAAAGCTCGCTCTACACTGTCCCCATCAAACACTCCCCGGACAGGTACAGCACGGGGTCAGATACAGAGTAAAGCTCCCTCGACACTGTCCCCATCAAACACTCCCCGGACAGGTACAGCACGGGGTTAGATACAGAGTAAAGCTCCCTCTACACTGTCCCCATCAAACACTCCGAGGACAGGTACAGCAAGCGGTTAGATACAGAGTAAAGCTCCCTCTACACTGTCCCCATCAAACATTCCCAGGGCAGGTACAGCACGGGGTCAGATACAGAGTAAAGCTCCCTCTACACTGTCCCCATCATACAGTCCCAGGCCAGGTACAGCACTGGGTGAGATACAGAGTAAAGCTCCCTCTACACTGTCCCCATCAAACACTCCCCGGACAGGTACAGCACGGGGTTAGATACAGAGTAAAGCTCCCTCTACACTGTCCCCATCAAACACTCCCAGGAAAGGTACAGCACGGGGTTAGATACAGAGTAAAGCTCCCTCTACACTGTCCCCATCAAACACTCCCAGGACAGGTACAGCACGGGGTTAGATACAGAGTAAAGCTCCCTCTACACTGTCCCCATCAAACACTCCCCGGACAGGTACAGCACGGGGTTAGATACAGAGTAAAGCTCCCTCTACACTGTCCCCTTCAAACACTCCCAGGACAGGTACAGCACGGGGTTAGATACAGAGTAAAGCTCCCTCTACACTGTCCCCATCAAACACTCCCAGGACAGGTACAGCACGGGGTTAGATACAGAGTAAAGCTCCCTCTACACTGTCCCCATCAAACACTCCCGGGACAGGTACAGCACGGGGTTAGATACAGAGTAAAGCTCCCTCTACACTGTCCCCATCAAACACTCCCAGGACGGGTACAACACGGGGTTAGATACAGAGTAAAGTTCCCTCTACACTGTCCCCATCAAACACTCCCAGTACAGGTACAGCACGGGGTTAGATACAGAGTAAAGCTCCCTCTACACTGTCCCCATCAAACACTCCCAGGACTGGTACAGCACGGGGTTAGATACAGAGTAAAGCTCCCTCTACACTGTCCCCATTAAACTCTCCCGGGACAGGTACAGCACGGGGTTAGATACAGAGTAAATCTCCCTCTACACTGTCCCCATCAAACACTCCCAGGTCAGGTACAGCACGGAGTTAGATACAGAGGAAAGCTCCCTCTACACTGTCCCCATCAAACACTCCCGGGACAGGTACAGCACGGGGCTAGATACAGAGTAAAGCTCTCTCTACACTGTCCCCATCAAACACTCCCAGGTCAGGTACAGCACGGAGTTAGATACAGAGTAAAGCTCCCTCTACACTGTCCCCATCAAACACCCCCGGGACAGGTACAGCACGGGGTTAGATACAGAGTAAAGCTCCCTCTACACTGTCCCCACCAAACACTCCCAGGACAGGTACCGCACGGGGTTAGATACAGAGTAAAGCTCCCTCTACACTGTCCCCATCAAACACTCCCAGGACAGGTACCGCGCGGGGTTAGATACAGAGTAAAGCTCCCTCTACACAGTCCCCATCAAACACTCCAAGGACAGGTACAGCACGGGGTTAGATACAGAGTAAAACTCCCTCTACAATGTCCCCATCAAACACTCCCAAGACAGGTACAGCACGGGGTTAGATACAGAGTAAAGCTCCCTCTGCACTGTCCCTATCAAACACTCCCAGGACAGGTACAGCACGGGGTTAGATACAGAGTAAAGCTCCCTCTACACTGTCCCCATCAAACACTCCCAGGACAGGGACAGCATGGGGTTAGATACAGAGTAAAGCTCCCTCTACACTGTCCCCATCAAACACTCCCAGGACAGGTGCAGCACGGGGTTAGATACAGAGTGAAGCTCCCTCTACACTGTCCCCATCAAACACTCCCAGGACAGGGACAGCACGGGGTTAGATACAGAGTAAAGCTCCCTCTACACTGTCCCCATCAAACACTCCCAGGACAGGTACAGCACGAGGTTAGATACAGAGTAAAGCTCCCTCTACAATGTCCCCATCATACACTCCCAGGACAGGTACAGCACGGGGTTAGATACTGAGTAAAGCTCCCTCTACACTGTCCCCATCAAACACTCCCAGGACAGGTACAGCACGGGGTGAGATACAGAGTAAAGCTCCCTCTACACTGTCCCCATCAAACACTCCCAGGACAGGTACAGCACGGGGTGAGATACAGAGTAAAGCTCCCTCTACACTGTCCCCATCAAACACTCCCAGGACAGGTACAGCACGGGGTTAGATACAGAGTAAAGCTCCCTCTACACTGTCCCCATCAAACACTCCCAAGACAGGTACAGCACGGGGTGAGATACAGAGTAAAGCTCCCTCTACACGGTCCCCATCAAACACTCCCAGGACAGGTACAGCATGGGGTTAGATACAGAGTAAAGCTCCCTCTGCACTGTCCCCATCAAACACTCCCAGGACAGGTACAGCACGGGGTTAGATACAGAGTATAGCTCCCTCTACAATGTCCCCATCAAACACTCCCAGGACAGGTACAGCACGGGGTTAGATACAGAGTAAAGCTCCCTCTACACTGTCCCCATCAAACACTCCCAGGACAGGTACAGCACGGGGTGAGATACAGAGTAAAGCTCCCTCTACACTGTCCCCATCAAACACTCCCAGGACAGGTACAGCACGGGGTTAGATACAGAGTAAAGCTCCCTCTACACTGTCCCCATCAAACACTCCCAAGACAGGTACAGCACGGGGTGAGATACAGAGTAAAGCTCCCTCTACACTGTCCCCATCAAACACTCCCAGGACAGGTACAGCACGGGGTTAGATACAGAGTAAAGCTCCTTCTGCACTGTCCCCATCAAACACTCCCAGGACAGGTACAGCACGGGGTTAGATACAGAGTATAGCTCCCTCTACAATGTCCCCATCAAACACTCCCAGGACAGGTACAGCACGGGGTTAGATACAGAGTAAAGCTCCCTCTACACTGTCCCCATCAAACACTCCGAGGACAGGTACAGCAAGGGGTTAGATACAGAGTAAAGCTCCCTCTACACTGTCCCCATCAAACATTCCCAGGGCAGGTACAGCACGGGGTCAGATACAGAGTAAAGCTCCCTCTACACTGTCCCCATCAAACAGTCCCAGGCCAGGTACAGCACGGGGTGAGATACAGAGTAAAGCTCCCTCTACACTGTCCCCATCAAACACTCCCCGGACAGGTACAGCACGGGGTTACATACAGAGTAAAGCTCCCTCTACACTGTCCCCATCAAACACTCCCAGGAAAGGTACAGCACGGGGTTAGATACAGAGTAAAGCTCCCTCTACACTGTCCCCATCAAACACTCCCAGGACAGGTACAGCACGGGGTTAGATACAGAGTAAAGCTCCCTCTACACTGTCCCCATCAAACACTCCCCGGACAGGTACAGCACGGGGTTAGATACAGAGTAAAGCTCCCTCTACACTGTCCCCATCATACACTCCCAGGACAGGTACAGCACGGGGTTAGATACAGAGTAAAGCTCCCTCTACACTGTCCCCATCAAACACTCCCAGGACAGGTACAGCACGGGGTTAGATACAGAGTAAAGCTCCCTCTACACTGTCCCCATCAAACACTCCCGGGACAGGTACAGCACGGGGTAAGATACAGAGTAAAGCTCCCTCTACACTGTCCCCATCAAACACTCCCAGGACGGGTACAACACGGGGTTAGATACAGAGTAAAGTTCCCTCTACACTGTCCCCATCAAACACTCCCAGTACAGGTACAGCACGGGGTTAGATACAGAGTAAAGCTCCCTCTACACTGTCCCCATCAAACACTCCCAGGACTGGTACAGCACGGGGTTAGATACAGAGTAAAGCTCCCTCTACACTGTCCCCATCAAACACTCCCAGGACAGGTACAGCACGGGGTTAGATACAGAGTAAAGCTCCCTCTACACTGTCCCCATCAAACACTCCCCGGACAGGTACAGCACGGGGTTAGATACAGAGTAAAGCTCCCTCTACACTGTCCCCATCATACACTCCCAGGACAGGTACAGCACGGGGTTAGATACAGAGTAAAGCTCCCTCTACACTGTCCCCATCAAACACTCCCAGGACAGGTACAGCACGGGGTTAGATACAGAGTAAAGCTCCCTCTACACTGTCCCCATCAAACACTCCCGGGACAGGTACAGCACGGGGTAAGATACAGAGTAAAGCTCCCTCTACACTGTCCCCATCAAACACTCCCAGGACGGGTACAACACGGGGTTAGATACAGAGTAAAGTTCCCTCTACACTGTCCCCATCAAACACTCCCAGTACAGGTACAGCACGGGGTTAGATACAGAGTAAAGCTCCCTCTACACTGTCCCCATCAAACACTCCCAGGACTGGTACAGCACGGGGTTAGATACAGAGTAAAGCTCCCTCTACACTGTCCCCATCAAACTCTCCCGGGACAGGTACAGCACGGGTTAGATACAGAGTAAATCTCCCTCTACACTGTCCCCATCAAACACTCCCAGGTCAGGTACAGCACGGAATTAGATACAGAGTAAAGCTCCCTCTACACTGTCCCCATCAAACACTCCCGGGACAGGTACAGCACGGGGCTAGATACAGAGTAAAGCTCCCTCTACACTGTCCCCATCAAACACTCCCAGGTCAGGTACAGCACGGAGTTAGATACAGAGTAAAGCTCCCTCTACACTGTCCCCATCAAACACCCCCGGGACAGGTACAGCACGGGGTTAGATACAGAGTAAAGCTCCCTCTACACTGTCCCCACCAAACACTCCCAGGACAGGTACCGCACGGGGTTAGATACAGAGTAAAGCTCCCTCTACACTGTCCCCATCAAACACTCCCAGGACAGGTACCGCGCGGGGTTAGATACAGAGTAAAGCTCCCTCTACACTGTCCCCATCAAAGACTCCCAGGACAGGTACAGCACGGGGTGAGATACAGAGTAAAGCTCCCTCTACACTGTCCCCATCAAACACTCCCAGGACAGGTACAGCACGGGGTTAGATACAGAGTAAAGCTCCCTCTGCACTGTCCCCATCAAACACTCCCAGGACAGGTACAGCTCGGGGTTAGATACAGAGTAAAGCTCCCTCTACACTGTCCCCATCAAACACTCACAGGACAGGTACAGCACGGGGTGAGATACAGAGTAAAGCTCCCTCTGCACTGTCCCCATCAAACACTCCCAGGACAGGTACAGCACGGTGTTAGATACAGAGTAAAGCTCCCTCTGCACTGTCCCCATCAAACACTCCCAGGACAGGTACAGCACGGGGTTAGATACAGAGTAAAGCTCCCTTTGCACTGTCCCCATCAAACACTCCCAGGACAGGTACAGCACGGGGTTAGATACAGAGTAAAGCTCCCTCTACAATGTCCCCATCAAACACTCCCAGGACAGGTACAGCACGGGGTTAGATACAGAGTAAAGCTCCCTCTACACTGTCCCTATCAAACACTCCCAGGACAGGTACAGCACGGTGTTAGATACAGAGTAAAGCTCCCTCTACACTGTCCCCATCAAACACTCCCAGGACAGGGACAGCACGGGGTTAGATACAGAGTAAAGCTCCCTCTACACTGTCCCCATCAAACACTCCCAGGACAGGTGCAGCACGTGGTTAGATACAGAGTGAAGCTCCCTCTACACTGTCCCCATCAAACACTCCCAGGACAGGGACAGCACGGGGTTAGATACAGAGTAAAGCTCCCTCTACACTGTCCCCATCAAACACTCCCAGGACAGGTACAGCACGACGTTAGATACAGAGTAAAGCTCCCTCTACAATGTCCCCATCATACACTCCCAGGACAGGTACAGCACGGGGTTAGATACTGAGTAAAGCTCCCTCTACACTGTCCCCATCAAACACTCCCAGGACAGGTACAGCACGGGGTGAGATACAGAGTAAAGCTCCCTCTACACTGTCCCCATCAAACACTCCCAGGACAGGTACAGCACGGGGTGAGATACAGAGTAAAGCTCCCTCTACACTGTCCCCATCAAACACTCCCAGGACAGGTACAGCACGGGGTTAGATACAGAGTAAAGCTCCCTCTACACTGTCCCCATCAAACACTCCCAAGACAGGTACAGCACGGGGTGAGATACAGAGTAAAGCTCCCTCTACACTGTCCCCATCAAACACTCCCAGGACAGGTACAGCACGGGGTTAGATACAGAGTAAAGCTCCCTCTGCACTGTCCCCATCAAACACTCCCAGGACAGGTACAGCACGGGGTTAGATACAGAGTATAGCTCCCTCTACAATGTCCCCATCAAACACTCCCAGGACAGGTACAGCACGGGGTTAGATACAGAGTAAAGCTCCCTCTACACTGTCCCCATCAAACACTCCCAGGACAGGTACAGCACGGGGTGAGATACAGAGTAAAGCTCCCTCTACACTGTCCCCATCAAACACTCCCAGGACAGGTACAGCACGGGGTTAGATACAGAGTAAAGCTCCCTCTACACTGTCCCCATCAAACACTCCCAAGACAGGTACAGCACGGGGTGAGATACAGAGTAAAGCTCCCTCTACACTGTCCCCATCAAACACTCCCAGGACAGGTACAGCACGGGGTTAGATACAGAGTAAAGCTCCCTCTGCACTGTCCCCATCAAACACTCCCAGGACAGGTACAGCACGGGGTTAGATACAGAGTATAGCTCCCTCTACAATGTCCCCATCAAACACTCCCAGGACAGGTACAGCACGGGGTTAGATACAGAGTAAAGCTCCCTCTGCACTGTCCCCATCAAACACTCCCAGGACAGGTACAGCACGGGGTTAGATACAGAGTAAAGCTCCCTTTACAATGTCCCCATCAAACACTCCCAGGATATGTACAGCACGGGGTTAGATACAGAGTAAAGCTCCCTCTGCACTGTCCCTATCAAACACTCCCAGGACAGGTACAGCACGGGGTTAGATACAGAGTAAAGCTCCCTCTACACTGTCCCCATCAAACACTCCCAGGACAGGGACAGCACGGGTTTAGATACAGAGTAAAGCTCCCTCTACACTGTCCCCATCAAACACTCCCAGGACAGGTGCAGCACGGGGTTAGATACAGAGTGAAGCTCCCTCTACACTGTCCCCATCAAACACTCCCAGGACAGGGACAGCACGGGGTTCGACACAGAGTACAGCTCCCTCTATACTGTCCCCATCAAACACTCCCAGGATAGGTACAGCACGAGGTTAGATACAGAGTTAAGCTCCCTCTACACTGTCCCCATCAAACACTCCCAGGACAGGTACAGCACGGGGTTAGATACAGAGTAAAGCTCCCTCTACACTGTTCCCTTCAAACACTCCCAGTACAGGTACATCACGGGGTGAGATACAGAGTAAAGCTCCCTCTACACTGTCCCCATCAAACACTCCCAGGACAGGTACAGCACGGGGTTAGATACAGAGTAAAGCTCCCTCTACACTGTCCCCATCAAACACTCCCAGGACAGGTACAGCACGGGGTTAGATACAGAGTAAAGCTCCCTCTACACTGTCCCCATCAAACACTCCCAGGACAGGTACAGCACGGGGTTAGATACAGAGTAAAGCTGCCTCTACACTGTCCCCATCAAACACTCCCAGGCCAGGTACAGCACGGGGTTAGACAGAGAGTAAAGCTCCCTCTACACTGTCCCCATCAAACACTCCCAGGACAGGTACAGCACGGGGTTAGATACAGAGTAAAGCTCCCACTGCACTGTCCCCATCAAACACTCCCAGGATAGGTACAGCACGGGGTTAGATACAGAGTGAAGCTCCCTCTATACTGTCCCCATCAAACACTCCCAGGACAGGTACAGCACAGGGTTAGATACAGAGTAAAGCTCCCTCTACACTGTCCCCATCAAACACTCCCAGGACAGGTACAGCACGATGTTAGATACAGAGTAAAGCTGCCTCTACACTGTCCCCATCAAACACTCCCAGGACAGGTACAGCACGGGGTTAGACAGAGAGTAAAGCTCCCTCTACACTGTCCCCATCAAACACTCCCAGGACAGGTACAGCACGGGGTTAGATACAGAGTAAAGCTCCCTCTACACTGTCCCCATCAAACACTCCCAGGACAGGCACAGCACGGGGTTAGATACAGAGTAAAGCTCCCTCTGCACTGTCCCCATCAAACACTCCCAGGATAGGTACAGCACGGGGTTAGATACAGAGTAAAGCTCCCTCTACACTGTCCCCATCAAACACTCCCAGGACAGGTACAGCACGGGGTTAGATACAGAGTAAATCTCCCTCTATACTGTCCCCATCAAACACTCCCAGGACAGGTACAGCACAGGGTTAGATACAGAGTAAAGCTCCCTCTACACTGTCCCCATCAAACACTCCCCGGACAGGTACAGCACGGGGTGAGATACAGAGTAAAGCTCCCTCTACACTGTCCCCATCAAACACACGCAGGACAGGTACAGCACGGGGTTAGATACAGAGTAAAGCTCCCTCTACACTGTCCCCATCAAACACTCCCAGGACAGGTACAGCACGGGGTGAGATACAGAGTAAAGCTCCCTCTACACTGTCCCCATCAAACACTCCCAGGACAGGTACAGCATGGGGTTAGATACAGAGTAAAGCTCCCTCTACACTGTCCCCATCAAACACTCCCAGGACAGGTACAGCACGGGGTTAGATACAGAGTAAAGCTCCCTCTACACTGTCCCCATCAATCACTCCCACACAGGTACAGCACGGGGTTAGATACAGAGTAAAGCTCCCTCTGCACTGTCCCCATCAAACACTCCCAGGACAGGTACAGCACGGGGTTAGATACAAAGTAAAGCTCCCTCTACACTGTCCCCATCAAACACTCCCAGGACAGGTACAGCACAGGGTTAGATACAGAGTAAAGCTCCCTCTACACTGTCCCCATCAAACACTCCCAGGACAGGTACAGCACGGGGTTAGATACAGAGTAAAGCTGCCTCTACACTGTCCCCATCAAACACTCCCAGGCCAGGTACAGCACGGGGTTAGACAGAGAGTAAAGCTCCCTCTACACTGTCCCCATCAAACACTCCCAGGACAGGTACAGCACGGGGTTAGATACAGAGTAAAGCTCCCTCTGCACTGTCCCCATCAAACACTCCCAGGATAGGTACAGCACGGGGTTAGATACAGAGTGAAGCTCCCTCTATACTGTCCCCATCAAACACTCCCAGGACAGGTACAGCACAGGGTTAGATACAGAGTAAAGCTCCCTCTACACTGTCCCCATCAAACACTCCCAGGACAGGTACAGCACGGTGTTAGATACAGAGTAAAGCTGCCTCTACACTGTCCCCATCAAACACTCCCAGGACAGGTACAGCACGGGGTTAGACAGAGAGTAAAGCTCCCTCTACACTGTCCCCATCAAACACTCCCAGGACAGGTACAGCACGGGGTTAGATACAGAGTAAAGCTCCCTCTACACTGTCCCCATCAAACACTCCCAGGACAGGCACAGCACGGGGTTAGATACAGAGTAAAGCTCCCTCTGCACTGTCCCCATCAAACACTCCCAGGATAGGTACAGCACGGGGTTAGATACTGAGTAAAGCTCCCTCTACACTGTCCCCATCAAACACTCCCAGGACAGGTACAGCACGGGGTTAGATACAGAGTAAATCTCCCTCTATACTGTCCCCATCAAACACTCCCAGGACAGGTACAGCACAGGGTTAGATACAGAGTAAAGCTCCCTCTACACTGTCCCCATCAAACACTCCCCGGACAGGTACAGCACGGGGTGAGATACAGAGTAAAGCTCCCTCTACACTGTCCCCATCAAACACACGCAGGACAGGTACAGCACGGGGTTAGATACAGAGTAAAGCTCCCTCTACACTGTCCCCATCAAACACTCCCAGGACAGGTACAGCACGGGGTGAGATACAGAGTAAAGCTCCCTCTACACTGTCCCCATCAAACACTCCCAGGACAGGTACAGCATGGGGTTAGATACAGAGTAAAGCTCCCTCTACACTGTCCCCATCAAACACTCCCAGGACAGGTACAGCACGGGGTTAGATACAGAGTAAAGCTCCCTCTACACTGTCCCCATCAATCACTCCCACACAGGTACAGCACGGGGTTAGATACAGAGTAAAGCTCCCTCTGCACTGTCCCCATCAAACACTCCCAGGACAGGTACAGCACGGGGTTAGATACAAAGTAAAGCTCCCTCTACACTGTCCCCATCAAACACTCCCAGGACAGGTACAGCACAGGGTTAGATACAGAGTAAAGCTCCCTCTACACTGTCCCCATCAAACACTCCCAGGACAGGTACAGCACGGGGTTAGATACAAAGTAAAGCTCCCTCTGCACTGTCCCCATCAAACACTCCCAGGACAGGTACAGCACGGGGTTAGATACAGAGTAAAGATCCCTCTACACTGTCCCCATCAAACACTCCCAGGACAGGTACAGCACGGGGTGAGATACAGAGTAAAGCTCCCTCTACACTGTCCCCTTCAAACACCCCCAGGACAGGTACAGCACGGGGTTAGATACAGAGTAAAGCTCCCTCTCCACTGTCCCCATCAAACACTCCCAGGACAGGTACAGCACGGGGTTCGATACAGAGTAAAGCTCCCTCTACACTGTCCCCATCAAACACTCCGAGGACAGGTACGGCACGGGGTTAGATACAGAGTGAAGCTCCCTCTACACTGTCCCCATTAAACACTCCCAGGACAGGTACAGCACGGGGTTAGATACAGATTAAAGCTCCCTCTACACTGTCCCCTTCAAACACTCCCAGGACAGGTACCGCACGGGGTGAGATACAGAGTAAAGCTCCCTCTACACTGTCCCCATCAAACACTCCCAGGACAGGTACAGCACGGGGTGAGATACAGAGTAAAGCTCCCTCTACACTGTCCCCATCAAACACTCCCTGGACAGGTACAGCACGGGGTTAGATACAGGGTAAAGCTCCCTCTACACTGTCCCCATCAAACACTCCCAGGACAGGTACAGCACGGGGTTAGATACAGAGTAAAGCTCCCTCTCCACTGTCCCCATCAAACACTCCCAGGACAGGTACAGCACGGGGTTAGATACAGAGTAAAGCTCCCTCTACACTGTCCCCATCAAACACTCCCCGGACAGGTACAGCACGGGGTTAGATACAGAGTAAAGCTCCCTCTACACTGTCCCCATCAAACACTCCCCGGACAGGTACAGCACGGGGTTAGATACAGAGTAAAGCTCCCTCTACACTGTCCCCATCAAACACTCCCAGGACAGGTACAGCACGGGGTTAGATACAGAGTAAAGCTCCCTCTACACTGTCCCCATCAAACACTCCCAGGACAGGTACAGCACGGGGTGAGATACAGAGTAAAGCTCCCTCTACACTGTCCCCATCAAACACTCCCAGGACAGGTACCGCACGGGGTGAGATACAGAGTAAAGCTCCCTCTACAGTTTGCTGGTTGGACAGATTGTCACACTCACCTCACAGATCTTCTCCAATGACGGGACAAAATAATCATCGCAGACGATGGCCAGTGCGTAGAACATGTACATCGCCTTGGGGTGGAAAAGATGAAGATTTTAACTTTAAATATGAAAAAGACGCGGGGTAATTAATTAATGGGTAATAAACCCAGTTACACTCAAATACTCGAGAGCGGCAGAGAGCCCTCGAGCACAGGAGGAGGCCATTCAGCCCAGCCTCACTGTGCTGGCCCTTTGGTAGATCTATCCAATCAGACCCCCCCTCCCCCCCCGCCCCCCACTGCTCTCCTTCCTGAACATGTCTCCAAACCCCCGATGTCAGTAGGGTCGGGCTTTCTCCAAGTGCTGCCCCCGGTGGCACATTTTCGCGTTGGTTCTGAACCAGCTCACGTTGGCCCAGTCGTCCCGCGCTGGCCTCCCTCTGAGCCTGTACTGGAGAATTTTCCCAGGGGATCGGTGTTGGAGGTCGTGTCTTCAGGAAGGAGTGGGGGGGGGTGAGGTAACAAATGTCACGGGGGGAGTCAGAGAAAGAGGCAACGCAAGTGTATCCCGTAGGAGACACTCAAACTTGGACTTCAGCAAGGCTTTTGGTAAGGTGCCACATGGAAGACTGATAGCGAAGGCCCATGGGACCCAAGGAAATTTGGCAAATTGGACCCAGAATTGGCTGAGTGGCAGGAAGCAGAGGGTGATGGTCGAGGGGTGTTTTTCTGACTGGACGCCTGTGTCCAGTGGGGTCCCGCGGGGACCAGTGTCGGGGCCCTTGCTGTTTATACAAATGATTTAGATATGAATGTAGGAGGGTTGATCAGTAAGTTCGCGGATGATACGATAATTGGTGGGGTGGTAAATAGTGAGGAGGATAACCTTTGATTACAGGAGGATATAGACAGGGCTGGTCAGGTGGGCTGATCAGTGGCAAATGCAGTTCAATGGGGATCAGTGTGAGGTGATGTATTTGGGCAGGACAAACAAGGCGAGGGGAATACAGGATAAATGGCAGGACTCTGGGAAGCACCGAGGATCAGAGGGGCCTTGGTGTGCATGTACACCCGTCCCTTCAGGTAGCAGAGCAGGTGGACACAGTGGTTAAGAAGGCCGATGGTACACTTGCCTTTATTAGCCGAGGTGTGGAGTTTGAGAGCAGGGCGGTTATGCTGGAACTGTATAAAATGTTGGTGAGGCCACAGCTAGAGAATTGTGGGCAGTTCTGGAATCCACGTTACAGGAGGGATGTGATCGCACTGGAAAGGGTGCCGAGGAGATTTACCAGGACGTTGCCTGGGCTGCAGAGTTTCAGCTACGGGGAGAGATTGGATAGACTGGGGTTGTTTTCCTTGGAGCAGAGGAGGCTGCGGGGGAGCAGGATTGAGGGGCGTCATTCTCCGACCCCCCGCCGGGTCGGAGAATGGCCGTTGGCCGCCGTGAATCCCGCCCCTGCCCCCGCCGAAGTCTCCGGTACCGGAGATTGGGCGGGGGCGGGAATCGGGCCGCGCCGGTTGGCGGGACCCCCCGCTCAATTCTCCGGCCCGGATGGGCCGAAGTCCCGCCCAGGAATTGCCTGTCCCGCCGGCGTAAATCAAATGTATTTACTGGCGGGACAAGGCGGCGTAGGCGGGGTCCTGGGGGGGGGGGGGGGGGGCGCGGGGCGATCTGACCCCGGGGGGTGCCCCCACGGTGGCCTGGCCCGCGATCGGGGCCCACCGATCCGCGGGCGGGCCTGTGCCGTGGGGCACTCTTTCCCTTCCGCCTCCGCCACGGCCTCCACCATGGCGGAGGCGGAAGAGACTCTCCCCACTGCGCATGCGCGGGAAACTGTCAGCGGCCGCTGACGCTCCCGCGCATGCGCCGCATTTCCGCGCCAGCTGGCGGGGCAACAAACGCCATTTCCGCCAGCTGGCGGGGCGGAAATCCCTCCGGCGTCGGCCTAGCCCCTCAATGTTGGGGCTCGGCCCCCAAAGATGCGGAGACTTCCGCACCTTTGGGCCGGCGCGATGCCCGTCTGATTGGCGCCGTTTTGGGCGCCAGTCGGCGGACATCGCGCCGTTGGGGGAGAATTTTGCCCGAGATGTGTAAAATTATGAGGGGCACAGAGTCGACAGGAAGAAACGTTTCCCCTTGGCGGAGGGATCAGTGACCAGGGGGGCGGAGGTTTACGGTAAGGGGCAGGAGGGTTAGAGGGGGGAAACCTTTTTACCCAGAGGGGGGTGGAAGTCCGGAATTCGCTGCCTGAAAGGGGGGAGGAGGCAGAGACCCTCAGAACATTTAGTATTTAGAGGTGCGCGTGCGATCGCAGGGCAGACAAGGCTCTGGGCCGAGTGCTGGGAAACGGGGTTGGAATAGTTAGGTGGTTGTGTGTGATCGCCGCAGGGCCTATCCTGTGCAGTGGGCGACCCGATAAGCTTCAAACAAATCTCCTTACGCAAAATACGTGCAGCAGGAAAGCTCCGTGTTGCCGCTGTTCTTCCGTAAAGACGTCATCGGGAAACTCATGGATTCCTTAACAAAATGAAGTGGCGGAACAGTTAATATGTACCCGGGACAACATTCCCAAGAGCACCTCTTGCTCCATCTGCGGGCTCAGGAATTCTGTACATTATTCCCAGACACAGCAGTAAGGGGAACAGCAGGAGAGCAGGGAGCTCCGAGGCTCCGGGAGAGTTAATCAAAAGTCAGCAGAAAGTCATATATTTTGCAAGGGGCTGATTTTAAAAAGGGAAATATGTTTGCTTTGTAACGAGGCCGTACGAACTGTGTGACCCCCCAGATGCCATTCTTAAAATAAACCAGCTTCAACCCTTTTCAAAATCGTTCCATGTTCGCATGTGACAAAAAAACCTTTGCCTGTCCCACAAACACTGACTCTCACTGGGGTACGGGTCCCACACACACTGACTCTCACTGGGGTACGGGTCCCACACACACTGACTCTCACTGGGGTACGGGTCCCACACACACCGACTCTCACTGGGGTACGGGTCCCACACACACTGACTCTCACTGGGGTACGGGTCCCACACACACTGACTCTCACTGGGGTACGGGTCCCACACACACTGACTCTCACTGGGGTACGGGTCCCACACACACTGACTCTCACTGGGGTACGGGTCCCACACACACTGACTCTCACTGGGGTACGGGACCCACACACACTGACTCTCACTGGGGTACGGGTCCCACACACACTGACTCTCACTGGGGTACGGGTCCCACACACACTGACTCTCACTGGGGTACGGTTCCCACACACACTGACTCTCACTGGGGTACGGGTCCCACACACACTGACTCTCACTGGGGTACGGGTCCCACACACACTGACTCTCACTGGGGTACGGGTCCCACACACACCGA
>NC_092730.1:9274514-9337014 GCF_047496885.1 Scyliorhinus torazame | reverse complement strand
AGGTCACGCTGGCCGGGAAGGGCTGGAAAACCCCACCCGCTTGCTCCTAACACACGCCAAGCGCACACCGTCCTGGGGCCGATAGTCGTCCCTCAGCCGAGATCGCCGCAACAAGAAAAGGGGGAAACAAGCACGGTCATTAACAGGCCACCCTTGGGACCTTGCTATGCGGCAATTGGCCAAACGGTCACCGTTCCTCAAAGGTGTTTGGTTGGATGCGTAGGTGCCCCCGTGGATGTCCCGAGGAGGTGAAAGTTGTTGGCGGGGAGGAGGGGTGACACATACGACCCTCTCTCCTCTTCCTTCGCTGGTACCAAGCCCAGCCAGTTACGAGCTGCCATGACAACGGTCGGACAGGCCTACTTAATTTGGCTCCAAACGAAGCCTGTGGCCGAACCCTGACCCCTGGCACTGTCAGGTGAGTAAACTGATGACTGGGGGAGGTGGGGGGGGAACCAATCTAACAAAATAATCTCCGAGTGAGGAAAATAACAGGATCAATGGAATAGGACGGAAGAAATTGTGTTAACTCCGGGGAAGCCTACATCTCCAGACGCTGAATCGATGTGATCACTGTGACAGCAGGGAGGGCAGGGGTTTGATTGTTTTTTACTGGTTCCGGCAAGATGCAATCGTTCGGGGGGCCCACCGGCTCACCGGCTGCTGAAACCTTCACGCAAGCTATGGCCACCTCCAGCGGACTTCTGGTCTGTCAGCCGCATTCTACACTGCCTACCGAGCAGTGGCGAGGGGGCTGGAGGAGGTGACAGAGACAGGGAGGGTTGCAGGGGCTGGAGGGGGTCACAGAGATAGGGAGGGTTGTCGGGGCTGGAGGAGGTTACAGAGATAGGGAGGGCTGTGGGGGCTGGAGGATGTTACAGAGATAGGGAGGGTTGTTGGGGCTGGAGGAGGTTACAGAGATAGGGAGGGTTGTAGGGGCTGGAGGAGGTTACAGAGATAGGGAGGGTTGTAGGGGATGGAGGGGGTTACAGAGATAGGGAGGGTTGTCGGGGCTGGAGGAGGTTACAGAGATAGGGAGGGTTGTAGGGGCTGGAGAAGGTTACAGAGATAGGGAGAGTTGTAGCGGTTGGAGGAGGTTACAGAGATAGGGAAGGTTGTAGGGGCTGGAGGGGGTTACAGAGATAGGGAGGGGTGTAGTGGGCTGGAGGAGGTTACAGAGACAGGGAGGTTTGTAGGGGTTGGAGGGGGTTACAGAGATAGGGAGGGGTGTAGAGGCTGGAGGAGGTTACAGAGATAGGGAGGGTTGTAGGGGCTGGAGGAGGTCACAGAGATAGGGAGGGTTGTAGGGGCTGGAGGAGGTTACAGAGATAGGGAGAGTTGTAGCGGTTGGAGGAGGTTACAGAGATAGGGAAGGTTGTAGGGGCTGGAGGGGGTTACAGAGATAGGGAGGGGTGTAGTGGGCTGGAGGAGGTTACAGAGACAGGGAGGTTTGTAGGGGTTGGAGGGGGTTACAGAGATAGGGAGGGGTGTAGAGGCTGGAGGAGGTTACAGAGATAGGGAGGGTTGTAGGGGCTGTAGGAGGTCACAGAGATAGGGAGGGTTGTAGGGGCTGGAGGAGGTTACAGAGATAGGGAGGGTTGCAGGGGCTGGAGGGGGTTACAGAGACAGGGAGGGTTGTAGGGGCTGGAGGAGGTCACAGAGATAGGGAGGGTTGTAGGGGTTGGAGGAGGTTACAGAGATAGGGAAGGTTGTAGGGGCTGGAGGGGGTTACAGAGATAGGGAGGGGTGTAGGGGCTGGAGGGGGTTACAGAGATAGGGAGGGTTGTAGGGGCTGGAGGAGGTTACAGAGATAGGGAGGGTTGTAGGGGCTGGAGGAGGTTACAGAGACAGGGAGGGTTGTTGGGGCTGGAGGAGGTTACAGAGATAGGGAGGGTTGTAGGGGCTGGAGGAGGTCACAGAGATAGGGAGGGTTGTAGGGGTTGGAGGAGGTTACAGAGATAGGGAGGGCTGTGGGGGCTGGAGGATGTTACAGAGATAGGGAGGGTTGTTGGGGCTGGAGGAGGTTACAGAGATAGGGAGTGTTGTAGGGGCTGGAGAAGGTTACAGAGATAGGGAGAGTTGTAGCGGTTGGAGGAGGTTACAGAGATAGGGAAGGTTGTAGGGGCTGGAGGGGGTTACATAGATAGGGAGGGGTGTAGTGGGCTGGAGGAGGTTACAGAGACAGGGAGGTTTGTAGGGGTTGGAGGGGGTTACAGAGATAGGGAGGGGTGTAGAGGCTGGAGGAGGTTACAGAGATAGGGAGGGTTGTAGGGGCTGGAGGAGGTCACAGAGATAGGGAGGGTTGTAGGGGCTGGAGGAGGTTACAGAGATAGGGAGAGTTGTAGCGGTTGGAGGAGGTTACAGAGATAGGGAAGGTTGTAGGGGCTGGAGGGGGTTACAGAGATAGGGAGGGGTGTAGTGGGCTGGAGGAGGTTACAGAGACAGGGAGGTTTGTAGGGGTTGGAGGGGGTTACAGAGATAGGGAGGAGTGTAGAGGCTGGAGGAGGTTACAGAGATAGGGAGGGTTGTAGGGGCTGGAGGAGGTCACAGAGATAGGGAGGGTTCTAGGGGATGGAGGAGGTTACAGAGATAGGGAGGGTTGCAGGGGCTGGAGGGGGTTACAGAGACAGGGAGGGTTGTAGGGGCTGGAGGAGGTCACAGAGATAGGGAGGGTTGTAGGGGTTGGAGGAGGTTACAGAGATAGGGAAGGTTGTAGGGGCTGGAGGGGGTTACAGAGATAGGGAGGGGTGTAGGGGCTGGAGGGGGTTACAGAGATAGGGAGGGGTGTAGGGGCTGGAGGGGGTTACAGAGACAGGGAGGGTTGTAGGGGCTGGAGGGGGTTACAGAGATAGGGAGGGTTGTAGTGGCTGGAGGAGATTACAGAAATAGGGAGGGTTGTGGGGGCTGGAGGAGGTCACAGAGATAGGGAGGGTTGTAAGGGCTGGAGGAGGTTACAGAGATAGAGAGGGTTGCAGGGGCTGGAGGGGGTTACAGAGATAGGGAGGGTTGTAGTGGCTGGAGGAGATTACAGAAATAGGGAGGGTTGTGGGGGCTGGAGGAGGTCACAGAGATAGGGAGGGTTGTAAGGGCTGGAGGAGGTTACAGAGATAGAGAGGGTTGCAGGGGCTGGAGGGGGTTACAGAGATAGGGAGGGTTGTAGGGGCTGGAGGAGGTTACAGAGATAGGGAGGGTTGTAGGGGCTGGAGGAGGTTACAGAGACAGGGAGGGTTGTTGGGGCTGGAGGAGGTTACAGAGATAGGGAGGGTTGTAGGGGCTGGAGGAGGTTACAGAGACAGGGAGGGTTGTAGGGGCTGGAGGAGGTTACAGAGACAGGGAGGGTTGTAGGGGTTGGAGGGGGTTACAGAGACAGGGAGGGTTGTAGGGGCTGGAGGAGGTTACAGAGATAGGGAGGGTTGTAGGGGCTGGAGGGGGTTACAGAGACAGGGAGGGTTGTAGGGGCTGGAGGGGGTTACAGAGATAGGGAGGGTTGTAGTGGCTGGGGGAGATTACAGAAATAGGGAGGGTTGTGGGGGCTGGAGGAGGTTACAGAGATAGGGAGGGTTGTTGGGGCTGGAGGGAGTTACAAAGATAGGGAGGGTTGGAGGGCTGGAGGAGGTTACAGAGATAGGGAGGGTTGTAGGGGCTGGAGGAGGTTACAGAGATAGGAAGGGTTGTAGGGCTGGAGGAGGTTACAGAGATAGGGAGGGTTGTAGGGCTGGAGGAGGTTACAGAGATAGGGAGGGGGTGGAGGGGAAGGAGGAGGTTACAGAGATAGGGAGGGTTGTAGGGACTGGAGGAGGTTACAGAGATAGGGAGGGTTGTGGGGGCTGGAGGAGGTTACAGAGATAGTGAGGGTTGTAGGGCTGGAGGAGGTTACAGAGATAGGAAGGGTTGTAGGGCTGGAGGAGATTACAGAGATAGGGAGGGTTTTAGGAGCTGGAAAAGGTTACAGAGATAGGGAGAGTTGTATGGGAAGGAGGAGGTTACAGAGATAGGGAGGGTTGTAGGGGCTGGAGGGGGTTACAGAGATAGGGAGGGTTGTAGGGGAAGGAGGAGGTTACAGAGATAGGGAGGGTTGTAGGGGCTGGAGGAGGTTACAGAGATAGGGAGGGTTGTAGGGGCTGGAGGAGGTTACAGAGACAGGGAGGGTTGTTGGGGCTGGAGGATGTTACAGAGATAGGGAGGGTTGTAGGGGCTGGAGGAGGTCACAGAGATAGGGAGGGTTGGAGGGGTTGGAGGAGGTTACAGAGATAGGGAGGGCTGTGGGGGCTGGAGGATGTTACAGAGATAGGGAGGGTTGTTGGGGCTGGAGGAGGTTACAGAGATAGGGAGGGTTGTAGGGGCTGGAGGGGGTTACAGAGATAGGGAGGGTTGTCGGGGCTGGAGGAGGTTACAGAGATAGGGAGGGTTGTAGGGGCTGGAGAAGGTTACAGAGATAGGGAGAGTTGTAGCGGTTGGAGGAGGTTACAGAGATAGGGAAGGTTGTAGGGGCTGGAGGGGGTTACAGAGATAGGGAGGGGTGTAGTGGGCTGGAGGAGGTTACAGAGACAGGGAGGTTTGTAGGGGTTGGAGGGGGTTACAGAGATAGGGAGGGGTATAGAGGCTGGAGGAGGTTACAGAGATAGGGAGGGTTGTAGGGGCTGGAGGAGGTCACAGAGATAGGGAGGGTTGTAGGGGCTGGAGGAGGTTACAGAGATAGGGAGAGTTGTAGCGGTTGGAGGAGGTTACAGAGATAGGGAAGGTTGTAGGGGCTGGAGGGGGTTACAGAGATAGGGAGGGGTGTAGTGGGCTGGAGGAGGTTACAGAGACAGGGAGGTTTGTAGGGGTTGGAGGGGGTTACAGAGATAGGGAGGGGTGTAGAGGCTGGAGGAGGTTACAGAGATAGGGAGGGTTGTAGGGGCTGGAGGAGGTCACAGAGATAGGGAGGGTTGTAGGGGCTGGAGGAGGTTACAGAGATAGGGAGGGTTGCAGGGGCTGGAGGGGGTTACAGAGACAGGGAGGGTTGTAGGGGCTGGAGGAGGTCACAGAGATAGGGAGGGTTGTAGGGGTTGGAGGAGGTTACAGAGATAGGGAAGGTTGTAGGGGCTGGAGGGGGTTACAGAGATAGGGAGGGGTGTAGGGGCTGGAGGGGGTTACAGAGACAGGGAGGGTTGTAGGGGCTGGAGGGGGTTACAGAGATAGGTAGGGTTGTAGTGGCTGGAGGAGATTACAGAAATAGGGAGGGTTGTGGGGGCTGCAGGAGGTCACAGAGATAGGGAGGGTTGTAAGGGCTGGAGGAGGTTACAGAGATAGAGAGGGTTGCAGGGGCTGGAGGGGGTTACAGAGACAGGGAGGGTTGTAGGGGCTGGAGGGGGTTACAGAGATAGGGAGGGTTGTAGTGGCTGGAGGAGATTACAGAGATAGGGAGGGTTGTAGGGGCTGGAGGAGGTTACAGAGATAGGGAGGGTTGTAGGGGCTGGAGGAGGTTACAGAGACAGGGAGGGTTGTTGGGGCTGGAGGAGGTTACAGAGATAGGGAGGGTTGTAGGGGCTGGAGGAGGTTACAGAGACAGGGAGGGTTGTAGGGGCTGGAGGAGGTTACAGAGACAGGGAGGGTTGTAGGGGTTGGAGGGGGTTACAGAGACAGGGAGGGTTGGAGGGGCTGGAGGGGGTTACAGAGATAGGGAGGGTTGTAGTGGCTGGAGGAGATTACAGAGATAGGGAGGGTTGTAGGGGCTGGAGGAGGTTACAGAGATAGGGAGGGTTGTCGGGGCTGGAGGAGGTTACAGAGATAGGGAGGGTTGTAGGGGCTGGAGGAGGTTACAGAGACAGGGAGGGTTGTAGGGGTTGGAGGGGGTTACAGAGATAGGGAGGGTTGTAGGGGCTGGAAGAGGTCACAGAGATAGGGAGGGTTGTAGGGGCTGGAGGAGGTTACAGAGATAGGGAGGGTTGTAGGGGCTGGAGGGGGTTACAGAGACAGGGAGGGTTGTAGGGGCTGGAGGGGGTTACAGAGATAGGGAGGGTTGTAGTGGCTGGAGGAGATTACAGAAATAGGGAGGGTTGTGGGGGCTGGAGGAGGTTACAGAGATAGGGAGGGTTGTTGGAGCTGGAGGGAGTTACAAAGATAGGGAGGGTTGGAGGGCTGGAGGAGGTTACAGAGATAGGAGGGTTGTGGGGGCTGGAGGAGGTTACAGAGATAGTGAGGGTTGTAGGGCTGGAGGAGGTTACAGAGATAGGAAGGGTTGTAGGGCTGGAGGAGATTACAGAGATAGGGAGGGTTTTAGGAGCTGGAAAAGGTTACAGAGATAGGGAGAGTTGTATGGGAAGGAGGAGGTTACAGAGATAGGGAGGGTTGTAGGGGCTGGAGGGGGTTACAGAGATAGGGAGGGTTGTAGGGGAAGGAGGAGGTTACAGAGATAGGGGAGGGTTGTAGGGGCTGGAGGAGGTTACAGAGACAGGGAGGGTTGTAGGGGCTGGAGGGGGTTACAGAGATAGGGAGGGTTGTAGTGGCTGGAGGAGATTACAGAGATAGGGAGGGTTGTAGGGGCTGGAGTAGGTTACAGAGATAGGGAGGGTTGTCGGGGCTGGAGGAGGTTACAGAGATAGGGAGGGTTGTAGGGGCTGGAGGAGGTTACAGAGACAGGGAGGGTTGTAGGGGTTGGAGGGGGTTACAGAGATAGGGAGGGTTGTAGGGGCTGGAAGAGGTCACAGAGATAGGGAGGGTTGTAGGGGCTGGAGGAGGTTACAGAGACAGGGAGGGTTGTAGGGGCTGGAGGAGGTTACAGAGATAGGGAGGGTTTTAGGAGCTGGAAGAGGTTACAGAGATAGGGAGGGTTGTAGGGGCTGGAGGAGGTTACAGAGATAGGGAGGGTTGTGGGGGGCTGGAGGAGGTTACAGAGATAGGAGGGTTGTTGGGGCTGGAGGGAGTTACAGAGATAGGGAGGGTTGGAGGGCTGGAGGAGGTTACAGAGATAGGGAGGGTTGTAGGGGCTGGAGGAGGTTACAGAGTTGGAAGGGTTGTAGGGCTGGAGGAGGTTACAGAGATAGGGAGGGTTGTAGGGCTGGAGGAGGTTACAGAGATAGGGAGGGGGTGGAGGGGAAGGAGGAGGTTACAGAGATAGGGAGGGTTGTAGGGGACTGGAGGAGGTTACAGAGATAGGGAGGGTTGTGGGGGCTGGAGGAGGTTACAGAGATAGGGAGGGTTGTAGGCTGGAGGAGGTTACAGAGATAGGAAGGGTTGTAGGATTGGAGGAGATTACAGAGATAGGGAGGGTTTTAGGAGCTGGAAAAGGTTACAGAGATAGGGAGAGTTGTAGGGGAAGGAGGAGGTTACAGAGATAGGGAGGGTTGTAGGGGCTGGAGGGGGTTACAGAGATAGGGAGGGTTGTAGGGGAAGGAGGAGGTTACAGAGATAGGGAGGGTTGTAGGGGAAGGAGGAGGTTACAGAGATCGGGAGGGTTGTAGGGACTGGAGGAGGTTACAGAGATAGGGAGGGTTGTAGGGCTGGGAGGAGGTTACAGAGATAGGGAGGCTTTTAGGAGCTGGAAGAGGTTACAGAGATAGGGAGGTTTGTAGGGGCTGGAGGGAGGTTACAGAGACAGGGAGGGTTGTAGGGGCTGGAGGAGGTTACAGAGATAGGAGGGTTTTAGGAGCTGGAAGAGGTTACAGAGATAGGGAGGGTTGTAGGTGGGCTGGAGGAGGTTACAGAGATAGGGAGGGTTGTGGGGGCTGGAGGAGGTTACAGAGATAGGGAGGGTTGGTGGGGGGCTGGAGGAGGTTACAGAGATAGGGAGGGTTGTGGGGGCTGGAGGAGGTTACAGAGATAGGGAGGGTTGTGGGGGCTGGAGGAGGTTACAGAGATAGGGAGGGTTGTAGGGGCTGGAGGAGGTTTACAGAGATAGGGAGGGTTGTAGGGGCTGGAGGAGGTTACAGAGATAGGGAGGGTTTTAGGAGCTGGAGGAGGTTACAGAGATAGGGAGGTTTTAGGAGCTGGAAGAGGTTCTGGCTCTAACTCTCCCCCTCACTCTCTCACCAGCCCCCCAGCACACCCCCACGCACACCACTCCCCCCTCCCGCTGTGGACAGAGAGAGACTGGTCCGGGGGGAATCCCCAGGGGAGCTGGCTCACCTGGCAGAGTGCAGTTCCTTCCCGAGCTGTTGGTCTCCCCGCTGGCTTGTCCCAACAACCGGCGACCCAGCCAGGGCTCCGGCCCTGCCCCTCCCAACGCCCGGGGGCTGGACTCTCTGCAACCTGCACATGGGAGACGAAGGGGTGGCAGACAGTGTTAGTGAGACCAGCTCACGCCTCACCCAACCCCCCCCATCCCTCACCCCCCTCACCGTCACCCCCCTCACCCTCACCCCCTCCTCACCCCCCCCCCCACCACCTCACCCCCCCACCCCCCTCACCAACCCCCTCACCATCCCCCTCAGCGTCACCCCCCTCCCTCACCCCCCCCCCTCACCCCTCACCCCCCCTCACCCTCACCCCCTCACCCTCACCCCCTCCTCACCCCCCCACCACCTCACCCCCCACCCCGCTCACCACCCCCCCTCACCGTCACCCCCTCCCTCACCCCCCTCACCCTCACCCACCTCACCCTCACCCCCCTCACCCTCACCCCCCTCCCCTCAACCCCCCACCACCACCTCACCCCCCCACCACCTCACCCCCCTCACCCTCACCACCCCCCTCACCACCCCCCCTCACCGTCACCCCCTCCTCACCCCCCACCACCTCACCCCCCTCACCCTCACCACCCCCTCACCACCCCCCCTCACCGTCATCCACCTCACCCTCACCCCCCTCCTCACCCCCCCCACCACCTCACCCCCCCCACCCCCCCCTCACCACCCCCCTCACCGTCACCCCCTCCCTCACCCCCCCACCCTCACCCCCCTCACCCTCACCCCCACCTCACCCCCCCCACCCCCCTCACCACCCCCCTCACCACCCCCTCACCCTCACCCCCTCCTCACCCCCCCCACCACCTCACCCCCCCACCCCCCTCACACCCCCCCCTCACCAACCCCCCCTCACCGTCACCCCCTCCCTCACACCCCCTCACCCTCATCCCCCTCACCCTCACCCCCCTCACCCTCACCCCCTCCCTCACCCCCCCACCACCACCTCACCCCCCCCACCACCTCACCCCCCACCCCCTCACCACCCCCCTCTGACCCCACCCACACTGACCCAACACTGACCCCACATTGACCCCCACACTGACCCCACGCACACTGACCCCACCCACACTGACCCCACCCACACTGACACCACACTGACCCCCACACTGACCCCACCCACACTGACCCCACCCACACTGACCCCACCCTCATTGACCCCACACTGACCCCACCCACACTGACCCCACACTGACCCCACCCCACACTGACCACACACTGACCCCACCCACACTGACCGCACACTGACCCCACCCTCATTGACCCCACACTGACCTCACACTGACCCCACACAGACCCCACACTGACCCCACCCACACTGACCCCACACTGACGCTACCCACACTGACCCCACACTGACCCCACCCACACTGACCCCACACTGACCCCACCCACACTGACCCCATACTGACCCGACCCACACTGACCCCACACTGACCCCACCCACACTGACCCCACACTGACCCCCACACTGACCCCACCCACACTGACCCCACACTGACCCGACCCACACTGACCCCACACTGACCCCACGCACACTGACCCCACCCACACTCACCCCACCCCACACTGACACCACACTGACCCCACACTGACCCCACCCACACTGACCCCACACTGACCCCACCCACACTGACCCCACACTGACCCCACCCACACTGACCCCACACTGACCCCACCCACACTGACCACACACTGACCCCACCCACACTGACCGCACACTGACCCCACCCTCATTGACCCCACACTGACCCCACACTGACCCCACACAGACCCCACACTGACCCCACCCACACTGACCCCACACTGACGCTACCCACACTGACCCCACACTGACCCCACACTGACCCCACCCACACTGACCCCACACTGACCCCACCCACACTGACCCCATACTGACCCGACCCACACTGACCCCACACTGACCCCACCCACACTGACCCCACACTGACCCCACACTGGCCCCACCCACACTGACCCCACACTGACCCGACCCACACTGACCCCACACTGACCCCACCCACACTGACCCCACACTGACACCACCCACACTGACCCCACACTGACCCCACCCCACACTGATCCCACACTGACCCCCACACTGACCCCAACCACACTGACCCCACACTGACCCCCACACTGACCCCACACTGACCCCCACCCACACTGACCCCATACTGACCCCACACTGACCCCACACTGACCCCACCCACACTGACCCCACACTGACCCCCCCCACACTGACCCCACACTGACCCCACACTGACCCCACCCACACTGACCCCCACACTGACCCCACACTGACACCACACTGACCCCACACTGACCCCACCCACACTGACCCCACCCACACTGACCCCACCCACACTGACCCCACACTGACCCCACCTACACTGACCCCACACTGACCCCACACTGACCCCACCCACACTGACCCCACACTGACCCCCACACTGACCCCACACTGACCCCACCCACACTGACACCACACTGACCCCACACTGACCCCACACCTGACCCCACCCACACTGACCCCCACACTGACCCCACCCACACTGACACCACACTGACACCACACTGACCCCACACTGACCCCACACTGACCTCACACTGACCCCACCCACACTGACCCCACACTGACCCCACACTGACCCCACACTGACCCCACACTGACCCCACACTGACCCCACCCACACTGACCCCACCCACACTGACCCCACACTGACCCCACCCACACTGACCCCACACTGACCCCACCCACACTGACCCCACACTTACACCACCCACACTGACCCCATACTGACCCCACACTGACCCCACCCACACTGACCCCCACACTGACCCCACACTGACCCCACACTGACCCCACCCACACTGACCCCACACTTACACCACCCTCACTGACCCCACACTGACCCCACACTGACCCCACACTGACCCCCACACTGACCCCACCCACACTGACACCACACTGACCCCACCCAAACTGACCCCACACTGACCCCACACTGACCCACCCACACTGACCCCACCCACACTGACCCCACCACTGACCCCACCCACACTGACCCCCACACTGACCCCACCCACACTGACCCCACACTGACCCCACCCACACTGACCCCACACTGACCCCACCCCACACTGACCCCACACTGACCCCACACTGACCCCACACTGACCCCACACTGACCCCACCCACACTGACCCCACCCACACTGACCCCCACACTGACCCCCACACTGACCCCACCCACACTGACCCCACACTGACCCCACACTGACCCCACCCACACTGACCCCACACTGACCCCACCCACACTGACCCCACACTGACCCCACACTGACCCCACACTGACCCCCACCCACACTGACCCCAACACTGACCCCACACTGACCCCACCCACACTGACCCCACACTCTACACCACCCCCACACTGACCCCACACTGACCCCACACTGACCCCACCCACACTGACCCCACACTGACCCCACACTGACCCCCACCCACACTGACCCCACACTGACCCCACACTGACCCCCACCCACACTGACCCCACACTTACACCACCCACACTGACCCCACACTGACCCCACACTGACCCCACCCACACTGACCCCACACTGACCCCACACTGACCCCACACTGACCCCACCCACACTGACCCCACACTTACACCACCCACACTGACCCCACACTGACCCCACACTGACCCCACCCACACTGACACCACACTGACCCCACACTGACCCCCACCCACACTGACCCCACACTGACCCCACACTGACCCCACACTGACCCCACCCACACTGACACCACACTGACCCCACCCACACTGACCCCTCACTGACCCCACACTGACCCCACCCACACTGACCCCCACACTGACCCCACACTGACCCCACCCACACTGACCCCCCCAACCCACACTGACCCCACACTGACCACACACTGACCCCCACCCACACTGACCCCCACACTGACCCCACACTGACCCCACCCACACTGACCCCACACTGACCCCACCCACACTGACCCCACACTGACCCCACCCACACTGACACCCACACTGACACCACCCACACTGACCCTACACTGACCCCACACTGACCCCACCCACACTGACCCCACCCACACTGACCCCACACTGACCCCACCCACACTGACCCCACACTGACCCCACACTGACCCCACCCACACTGACCCCACCCACACTGACCCCACACGGACCCCACACTGACCCCCACACTGACCCCACCCACACTGACCCCACACTGACCCCACACTGACCCCACCCACACTGACCCCACACTGACCGCACACTGACCCCACACTGACCCCACCCACACTGACCCCAACACTGACCCCACACTGACCCCACCCACACTGACCCCACACTGACCCCACACTGACCCCACACTGACCCCACCCACACTGACCCCACACTGACCCCACACTGACCCACACCCACACTGACCCCACACTTACACCACCCACACTGACCCCACACTGACCCCACACTGACCCCACCCACACTGACACCACACTGACCCCCACCCACACTGACCCCACACTGACCCCACACTGACCCCACACTGACCCCACCCACACTGACCCCACACTGACCCCACCATGACCCCACCCACACTGACCCCACACTGACCCCACCCACACTGACCCCACACTGACCCCACCCACACTGACCCCACACTGACCCCACCCACACTGACCCCACACGGACTCCACACTGACCCAGGCATTAGGTGATGATTTGTCTTTGAGTGTCAGTGTGAGGGTGGGGTGAGAGTTGGGGGTGGTGTGGGCAGGGCGACATTAGTGCCCCCCACACCGAGAGACCCCCCCACCCTGAGAGATCCCGCCCACCCAGAAATAATTCCACCCGGAGAGATCCCCCCCCACCCAGAGAGATTCCCCCCACACCCAGAGAGATTCCCCCCACACCCAGAGAGATTCCCCCCACAACCAGAGAGAATACCCCCACATCCAGAGAGAATACCCCCACACCCAGAGAGATTCCCCCCCACCCAGAGAGATTCCCCCCACACCCAGAGAGAATACCCCCACACCCAGAGAGAATACCCCCACACCCAGAGAGATTCCCCCCACACCCAGAGAGATTCCCCCCACACCCAGAGAGATTCCCCCCACACCGAGAGATTCCCCCCACCCAGAGAGAATCCCCCTCACCCAGAGAGATTCCCCCCACCCCAGGAGATTCCCCCCACCCAGAGAGATTCCCCCCACAGCCAGAGAGATTCCCCCCACACCCAGAGAGATTCCCCCCACACCCAGAGAGATTCCCCCCCACCCAGAGAGAATCCCCCCACCCAGAGAGATTCCCCACACCCCAAGAGATTCCCCCCACCCAGAGAGATCTCCCCCCAGAGACATTCCCCCCAGAGAGATTCCCCCCAGAGCGATCCCCCCAGAGAGATTCCCCCCAGAGAGATTCCCCCCCCAGAGAGATCCCCCCAGAGAGATTCCCCCTAAAGAGAATCCCCCCACCCAGAGAGATTCTCCCCCACCCAGAGAGATCCCCCCCAGAGAGACCCCCCACACCGAGAGATACTCCCCAGAGAGATTCCCCCCACCCAGAGAGATCCCCCGACCCAGAGAGATCCCCCACCCAGAGAGAATCCCCCCTCACCCAGAGAGATTCCCCCCACCCCAATAGATCCCCCCCAGAGAGATCCACCCCAGAGAGATTCCCCTACCCAGAGAGATTCCCCCACCCCGAGAGATCCCCAGAAAGATTCCCCCCCACCCAGAGAGATCCCCCCACCCAGAGAGATCCCCCACCCAGAGAGATTCCCCCCAGAGAGATCCCCCCCGAGAGATCCCCCCCAGAGAAATTCCCCCCAGAGAAATTCCCCCCAGAGAAATTCCCCCCAGAGAGATTCCCCCCAGAGAGATTCATCCCCCCAGAGAGATTCCCCCCACCCCGAGAGATCCCCCCAGAGAGATTCCCCACCCAGAGAGATCCCCCCCAGAGAGATTCCCCACCCAGAGAGATCCCCCCCAGAGAGATCCCCCCCGAGAGATCCCCCCCAGAGAAATTCCCCCCAGAGAAATTCCCCCAGAGAAATTCCCCACAGAGAGATTCCCCCCAGAGAGATTCCCCCCACCCCGAGAGATCCCCCCAGAGAGATTCCCCACCCAGAGAGATCCCCCCCAGAGAGATTCCCCACCCAGAGAGATCCCCCCCAGAGAGATCCCCCCCGAGAGATCCCCCCCAGAGAAATTCCCCCCAGAGAAATTCCCCCCAGAGAAATTCCCCCCAGAGAGATTCCCCCCACCCCGAGAGATCCCCCCAGAGAGATTCCCCACCCAGAGAGATCCCCCCCAGAGAGATTCCCCACCCAGAGAGATCCCCCCCAGAGGATCCCCCCGAGAGATCCCCCCCAGAGAAATTCCCCCCAGAGAAATTCCCCACAGAGAGATTCCCCCCAGAGAGATTCCCCCCACCCCGAGAGATCCCCCCAGAGAGATTCCCCACCCAGAGAGATCCCCCCCAGAGAGATTCCCCACCCAGAGAGATCCCCCCCAGAGAGATCCCCCCCGAGAGATCCCCCCCAGAGAAATTCCCCCCAGAGAAATTCCCCCCAGAGAAATTCCCCACAGAGAGATTCCCCCCAGAGAGATTCCCCCCACCCCGAGAGATCCCCCCAGAGAGATTCCCCCCACCCCGAGAGATCCCCCCAGAGAGATTCCCCACCCAGAGAGATTCACCCCCCCGGAGAGATTCCCTCCCGCCCCGAGAGATCCCCCCCACCAGAGAGATCCCCCACCCAGAGAGATCCCCCCACCAGAGAGATCCCCCCCACCCAGAGAGATCCCCCCACCCAGAGAGATCCCCCCACCAGAGAGATCCCCCCCACCCAGAGAGATCCCCCCACCCAGAGAGATCCCCCCACCCAGAGAGATCCCCCCACCCAGAGAGATCCCCGCCCCACCCCGAGAGATCCCCCCACCCAGAGAGATCCCCGCCCCACCCCGAGAGATCCCCCCACCCAGAGAGATCCCCCCACCCCGAGAGATCCCCCCACCCAGAGAGATCCCCGCCCCACCCCGAGAGATCCCCCCACCCAGAGAGATCCCCGCCCCACCCCGAGAGATCCCCCCACCCAGAGAGATCCCCGCCCCACCCCGATAGATCCCCCCACCCAGAGAGATCCCCGCCCCACCCCGAGAGATCCCCCCACCCAGAGAGATCCCCGCCCCACCCCGAGAGATCCCCCCACCCAGAGAGATCCCCGCCCCACCCCGAGAGATCCCCCCACCCAGAGAGATCCCCGCCCCACCCCGAGAGATCCCCCCACCCAGAGAGATCCCCGCCCCACCCCGAGAGATCCCCCCACCCAGAGAGATCCCCGCCCCACCCCGAGAGATCCCCCCACCCAGAGAGATCCCCGCCCCACCCCGAGAGATTCCCACATCGTGAGATCCCCCCAGAGAGATTCCCCCAGAGAGATTCCCCCCACCCAGAGAGATTCCCCCCACCCCGAGAGATCCCCCCCAGAGAGATTCCCCCCACCCAGAGAGATTCCCCCCAGAGATATTCCCACCCCAGAGAGATCCCCCCACCCAGAGAGATTCCCCCCCAGAGATATTCCCATCCCGCGAGATCCCCCCCAGAGAAATTCCCCCCACCCAGAGAGATTCCCCCCACCCCGAGAGATCCCCCCCAGAGAGAACCCCCCCCTCCCAGAGAGATCCCCCCCACCCAGAGAGATCCCCCCCATCCAGAGAGATCCCCCCACCCGGAGAGAGCCCCCCACCCAGAGAGATTCCCCCACCAGAGAGAACCCCCCCCCACCCAGAGAGCTTCCCATCCACCGCGAGAGATACCCCCCACCCAGAGAGAGTCCCCCCACCCAGAGAGAGTCCCCCCACCCAGAGAGAGTCCCCCCACCCAGAGAGATCCCCCCACACTGAGAGATCCCCCCCAGAGAGATCCCCCCAGAGAGATTCCCCCCACCCCGAGAGATCTCCCCAGAGAGACCCCCCCACCCAGAGAGACCCCCCCCCACCCAGAGAGATCCCCCCACCCAGAGAGATTCTCCCCCCACCCAGAGAGATTCTCCCCCCACCCAGAGAGATTCACCCCCCACCCAGAGAGATTCCCCCCCCCACCCAGAGAGATTCCCCCCACCCAGAGAGATCTCCCCCCAGAGAGATTCCACCCCCCAGAGAGAATCCCCCCCACCCCGAGAGATCCCCCAGAGAGATCCCCCACCCAGAGAGATCCCCCCCACCCAGAGAGATTCCCCACACCCCGAGAGATCCCCCCCACCCAGAGAGATTCCCCCACCCAGAAAATTCCCCCCCACGCAGAGAGATCCCCACCCACCCAGAGATTTCCCCGCTACCCAGAGAGACCCCCCCACACAGAGAGATTCGCCCCCCCCACCCAGAGAGATCCCTGCACCCAGAGATTCCCCCCCCCCACCCAGAGAGACCCCCCACCCAGAGAGATCCCCCCCAGAGAGATCCCCCCCACCCAGAGAGATCCCCCCCACCCAGAGAGATCCCCCCCACCCAGAGAGATCCCCCCCCACCCAGAGAGATCCCCCCCACACAGAGAGATCCCCCCCACACCCAGAGAGATCCCCCCACCCAGAGAGATCCCCCCCCACCCAGAGAGATTCCACCCCCCAGAGAGATCCCCCCCCCCACCCAGAGAGATACCCCCCACCCAGAGAGATCCCCCCCCCCACCCAGAGAGATGCCCAGCGTGTGTGTGCGTTCAAACCGCCCGAGGTGGAATTATCGTTGATACAAGGGGCTCGCTCGCACCCTGACCTCCGAAACACCCACCTCACGTTCACCACCCACTGCACACATCAATATACCCAGCCACCTGCTTCCCATTCTCCCAACGCACAAACCTTCATCGGTATCCAACATATCGCTCACCATTACCACGCGCTCCATCTGCTGTGGGAGCAACAAGACAGGGCAGCTTGAGTCGACAGTGTGGAGGGAGCTTTACTCTGTGTCTAACCCCGTGCTGTACCTGTCCTGGGAGTGTTTGATGGGGACAGTGTGGAGGGAGCTTTACTCTGTGTCTAACCCCATGCTGTACCTGTCCTGGGAGTGTTTGATGGGGACAGTGTAGAGGGAGCTTTACTCTGTATCTAACCCCATGCTGTACTTGTCCTGGGAGAGTTTGATGGGGACAGTGTATAGGGAGCTTCACTCTGTATCTAACCCCGTGCTGTACTTGTCCTGGGAGTGTTTGATGGGGACAGTGTAGAGGGAGCTTCACTCTGTATCTAACCCCGTGCTGTACCTGTCCTGGGAGTGTTTGATGGGGACAGTGTAGAGGGATCTTTACTCTGTGTCTAACCCCGTGCTGTACCTGTCCTGGGAGTGTTTGATGGGGACAGTGTAGAGGGAGCTTTACTCTGTATCTAACCCCGTGCTGTACCTGTCCTGGGAGTGTTTGATGGGGACAGTGTAGAGGGAGCTTTACTCTGTGTCTAACCCAGTGCTGTACCTGTCCTGGGAGTGTTTGATGGGGGACAGTGTAGAGGGAGCTTTACTCTGTATCTAACCCCGTGCTGTACCTGTCCTGGGAGTGTTTGATGGGGACAGTGTAGAGGGAGCTTTACTCTGTATCTAACCCCGTGCTGTACCTGTCCTGGGAGTGTTTGATGGGGACATTGCAGAGGGAGCTTTACTCTGTATCTAACCCCGTGCTGTACCTGTCCTGGGAGTGTTTGATGGGGACAGTGCAGTGGGAGCTTTACTCTGTATCTAACCCCGTGCTGTACCTGTCCTGGGAATGTTTGATGGGGGACAGTGTAGCGGGAGCTTTACTCTGTATCTAACCCCGTGCTGCACCTGTCCTGGGAGTGTTTGACGGGGACAGTGTAGAGGGAGCTTTACTCTGTATCTAACCCAGTGCTGTACCTGCCCTGGGAGTGTTTGACGGGGACAGTGTAGAGGGAGCATTACTCTGTATCGAACCCCGTGCTGTACCTGTCCTGGGAGTGAGGGGACAGTGTAGAGGGAGCTTTACTCAGTATCTAACCCCGTGCTGTACCTGTCCCGGGAGTGTTTGATGGGGACAGTGTAGAGGGAGCTTTACTCTGTATCTAACCCTGTGCTGTACCTGTCCGGGGAGTGTTTGATGGGGACAGTGTAGAGGGAGCTTTACTCTGTATCTAACCCCGTGCTGTACCTGTCCTGGGAGTGTTTGATGGGGACAGTGTAGAGGGAGCTTTACTCTGTATCTAACCCCGTGCTGTACCTGTCCCGGGAGTGTTTGATGCGGACAGTGTAGAGGGAGCTTTACTCTGTATCTAACCCCGTGCTGTACCTGTCCTGGGAGTGTTTGATGGGGACAGTGTAGAGGGAGCTTTACTCTGTATCTAACCCTGTGCTGTACCTGTCCTGGGAGTGTTTGATGCGGACAGTGTAGAGGGAGCTTTACTCTGTATCTAACCCCGTGCTGTACCTGTCCTGGGAGTGTTTGATGGGGACAGTGTAGAGGGAGCTTTACTCTGTATCTAACCCCGTGCTGTACCTGTCCTGGGAGTGTTTGATGGGGACAGTGTAGAGGGAGCTTTACTCTGTATCTAACCCCGTGCTGTACCTGTCCTGGGAGTGTTTGATGGGGACAGTGTAGAGGGAGCTTTACTCTGTATCTAACCCTGTGCTGTACCTGTCCTGGGAGTGTTTGATGGGGACAGTGTAGAGGGAGCTTTACTCTGTATCTAACCCCGTGCTGTACCTGCCCTGGGAGTGTTGATGGGGACAGTGTAGAGGGAGCTTTACTCTGTATCTAACCCTGTGCTGTACCTGTCCTGGGAGTGTTTGATGGGGACAGTGTAGAGGGAGCTTTACCCAGTATCTAACCCCGTGCTGTACCTGTCCTGGGAGTGTTTGATGGGGACAGTGTAGAGGGAGCTTTACTCTGTATCTAACCCTGTGCTGTACCTGCCCTGGGAGTGTTGATGGGGACAGTGTAGAGGGAGCTTTACTCTGTATCTAACCCCGTGCTGTACCTGCCCTGGGAGTGTTGATGGGGACAGTGTAGAGGGAGCTTTACTCTGTATCTAACCTCGTGCTGTACCTGTCCTGGGAGTGTTTGATGGGGACAGTGTGGAGGGAGCTTTACTCTGTATCTAACCCCGTGCTGTACCTGTCCTGGGAGTGTTTGATGGGGACAGTGTACAAAGAACAAATCACAAAGAAATGTACAGCACAGGAACAGGCCCTTCGGCCCTCCAAGCCCGTGCCGACCATACTGCCCGACCAAACTACAATCTTCTACACTTCCTGGGTCCGTATCCTTCTATTCCCATCCTATTCATATATTTGTCAAGATGCCCCTTAAATGTCCCTATCGTCCCTGCTTCCACTACCTCCTCCGGCAGCGAGTTCCAGGCACCCACTACCCTCTGGGTAAAAAACTTGCCTCGTACATCTACTCTAAACCTTGCCCCTCTCACCTTAAACCTATGCCCCCTAGTAATTGACCCCTCTACCCTGGGGAAAAGAGGGAGAGGGAGGGAGAGGAGAGGGAGGGAGGGAGCTTTACTCAGTATCGAACCACGTGCTGTACCTGTCCTGGGCGTGTTTGATGGGGACAGTGTAGAGGGAGCTTTACTCTGTATCTAACCCCATGCTGTACCTGTCCTGGGAGTGTTTGATGGGGACAGTGTAGAGGGAGCTTTACTCTGTATCTAACCCCGTGCTGTACCTGTCCTGGGAGTGTTTGATGGGGACAGTGTAGAGGGAGCTTTACTCTGTATCTAACCCCGTGCTGTACCTGTCCTGGGAGTGTTTGATGGGGACAGTGTAGAGGGAGCTTTACTCTGTATCTAACCCCGTGCTGTACCTGTCCTGGGAGCGTTTGATGGGGACAGTGTAGAGGGAGCTTTACTCTGTATCTAACCCCGTGCTGTACCTGTCCTGGGAGTGTTTGATGGGGACAGTGTAGAGGGAGCTTTACTCTGTATCGAACCACGTGCTGTACCTGTCCTGGGCGTGTTTGATGGGGACAGTGTAGAGGGAGCTTTACTCTGTATCTAACCCCGTGCTGTACCTGTCCTGGGAGTGTTTGATGGGGACAGTGTAGAGGGAGCTTTACTCTGTATCTATCCCCGTGCTGTACCTGTCCTGGGAGTGTTTGATGGGGACAGTGTAGAGGGAGCTTTACTCTGTATCTAACCCCGTGCTGTACCTGTCCTGGGAGTGTTTGATGGGGACAGTGTAGAGGGAGCTTTACTCTGTATCTCACCCCGTGCTGTACCTGTCCTGGGACTGTTTGATGGGGACAGTGTAGAGGGAGCTTTACTCTGTGTCTAACCCCATGCTGTACCTGTCCTGGGAGTGTTTGATGGGGACAGTGTAGAGGGAGCTTTACTCTGTATCTAACCCCGTGCTGTACCTGTCCTTGGGAGTGTTTGATGGGGACAGTGTAGAGGGAGCTTTACTCTGTATCTAACCCCGTGCTGTCACTGTCCTGGGAGTGTTTGATGGGGACAGTGTAGAGGGAGCTTTACTCTGTATCTAACCCCGTGCTGTACCTGTCCTGGGAGTGTTTGAAGGGGACAGTGTAGAGGGAGCTTTGCTCTGTATCTAACCCCGTGCTGTACCTATCCTGGGAGTGTTTGATGGGGACAGTGTAGAGGGAGCTTTACTCTGTATCTAACCCCGTGCTGTACCTGTCCTGGGAGTGTTTGATGGGGAAAGTGTAGACGGAGCTTTACTCTGTATCTAACCCCGTGCTGTACCTGTCCTGGGAGTGTTTGATGGGGACAGTGTAGAGGGAGCTTTACTCTGTATCTAACCCCGTGCTGTACCTGTCCTGGGAGTGTTTGATGGGGACAGTGTAGAGGGAGCTTTACTCTGTATCTAATCCCGTGCTGTACCTGTCCTGGGAGTGTTTGATGGGGACAGTGTAGAGGGAGCTTTACTCTGTGTCTAACCCCGTGCTGTACCTGTCCTGGGAGTGTTTGATGGGGACAGTGTAGAGGGAGCTTTACTCTGTATCGAACCCCGTGCTGTACCTGTCCTGGGAGTGTTTGATGGGGACAGTGTAGAGGGAGCTTTACTCTGTATCTAACCCCGTGCTGTACCTGTCCTGGGAGTGTTTGATGGGGACAGTGTAGAGAGAGCTTTACTCTGTATCTAACCCCGTGCTGTACCTGTCCTGGGAGTGTTTGATGGGGACAGTGTAGAGGGAGCTTTACTCTGTATCGAACCCCGTGCTGTACTTTATGGTGTTCTTGCCTGTTGTTTGGGTTGGGCCTGTGAGGATCTGAGCCTCACTGATGGAGGGTTTTACCCCACGATTGGGCAATGGCAAGGCAGTCTCGCGCTCGAACTCTACCCCTTGATTTCTGGATCCGGAATCTCGATTACTGGCTCCTGACCGTGTTCCAGATCTCTCACCTGGATTATTGGATCCTCCTCTTGGGTTACTTGATCCTGGACCTGTATAACTGGGTCCTGGCCCTCCCTATCTCTGTAACCTCCTCCAGCCCTTACAACCCTCCCTATCTCTGTGACCTCCTCCAGCCCCGACAACCCTCCCTATCTCTGTAACCTCCTCCAGCCCCTACAACCCTCCCTATTTCTGTGACCTCCTCCAGCCCCTACAACCCTCCCTATCTCTGTGACCTCCTCCAGCCCCTACAACCCTCCCTATTTCTGTGACCTCCTCCAGCCCCTACAATCCTCCCTATCTCTGTGACCTCCTCCAGCCCCGACACCCCACACTATCTCTGTACCCTCCTCCAGCCCCGACAACCCTCCCTATCTCTGTAACCTCCTCCAGCCCCGACACCCCTCACTATCTCTGTAACCTCCTCCAGCCCAGACAACCCTCCCTATTTCTGTGACCTCCTCCAGCCCCTACAACCCTCCCTATCTCTGTGACCTCCTCCAGCCCCTACAACCCTCCCTATCTCTGTAACCTCCTCCAGCCCCGACACCCCTCACTATCTCTGTAACCTCCTCCAGCCCAGACAACCCTCCCTATCTCTGTGATCTCCTCCAGCCCCTACAACCCTCCCTATCTCTGTGACCTCCTCCAGCCCCGACAACCCTCCCTATCTCTGTAACCTCCTCCAGTCCCTAAAACCCTCCCTGTCTGTGTAACCTCCTCCAGCCCCTACAACCCTCCCTATCTCTGTAACCTCCTCCAGCCTCTACACCCTTCCCTATGTCTGCATCCTCCTCCAGCCCCCACAACCCTCCATATCTCTGTAACCTCCTCCAGCCCCTACAACCTTCCCTATCTCTGTAACCTACTCCAGCCCCTACACCCTCCCTATCTCTGTAACCTCCTCCAGCCCCTACACCCCCTCCCTATCTCTGTAACCTCCTCCAGCCCCCACAACCCTCCCTATCTCTGCAACCTCCTCCAGCCCCCACAACCCTCCCTATCTCTGTAACCTCCTCCAGTCCCTACAACCCTCCCTATCTCTGTAACGTCCTCCAGCCCCTACAACCCTCCCTATCTCTGTAATCTCCTCCAGCCCCTACAACCCTCCCTATCTCTGTAACCTACTCCAGCCCCTACAACCCTCCCTATCTCTGTAACCTCCTCCAGCCCCGACAACCCTCCCTATCGCTGTAACCTCCTCCAGCCCCGACACCCCTCACTATCTCTGTAACCTCCTCCAGCCCAGACAACCCTCCCTATCTCTGTGACCTCCTCCAGCCCCTACAACCCTCCCTATCTCTGTGACCTCCTCCAGCCCCGACAACCCTCCCTATCTCTGTAACCTCCTCCAGTCCCTAAAACCCTCCCTGTCTGTGTAACCTCCTCCAGCCCCTACAACCCTCCCTATCTCTGTAACCTCCTCCAGCCTCTACACCCTTCCCTATGTCTGCATCCTCCTCCAGCCCCCACAACCCTCCATATCTCTGTAACCTCCTCCAGCCCCTACAACCTTCCCTATCTCTGTAACCTCCTCCAGTCCCTACAACCCTCCCTATCTCTGTAACGTCCTCCAGCCCCTACAACCCTCCCTATCTCTGTAACCTCCTCCAGCCCCTACAACCCTCCCTATCTCTGTAACCTACTCCAGCCCCTACAACCCTCCCTATCTCTGTAACCTCCTCCAGCCCCGACAACCCTCCCTATCTCTGTAACCTCCTCCAGCCCCGACACCCCTCACTATCTCTGTAACCTCCTCCAGCCCAGACAACCCTCCCTATCTCTGTGACCTCCTCCAGCCCCTACAACCCTCCCTATCTCTGTGACCTCCTCCAGCCCCTACAACCCTCCCTATCTCTGTGACCTCCTCCAGCCCCTACACCCCTCACTATCTCTGTAACCTTCTCCAGCCCCGACAACCCTTCCTATCTCTGTAACCTCCTCCAGCCCCGACACCCCTCACTATCTCTGTAACCTCCTCCAGCCCAGACAACCCTCCCTATCTCTGTGACCTCCTCCAGCCCCTACAACCCTCCCTATCTCTGTGACCTCCTCCAGCCCCGACAACCCTCCCTATCTCTGTAACCTCCTCCAGTCCCTAAAACCCTCCCTGTCTGTGTAACCTCCTCCAGCCCCTACAACCCTCCCTATCTCTGTAACCTCCTCCAGCCCCTTCACCCTTCCCTATGTCTGCAACCTCCTCCAGCCCCCACAACCCTCCCTATCTCTGTAACCTCCTCCAGCCCCTTCAACCTTCCCTATCTCTGTAACCTACTCCAGCCCCTACACCCTCCCTATCTCTGTAACCTCCTCCAGCCCCTACACCTCCTCCCTATCTCTGTAACCTCCTCCAGCCCCCACAACCCTCCCTATCTCTGCAACCTCCTCCAGCCCCCACAACCCTCCCTATCTCTGTAACCTCCTCCAGTCCCTACAACCCTCCCTATCTCTGTAACCTCCTCCAGCCCCTACAACCCTCCCTATCTCTGTAACCTCCTCCAGCCCCTACAACCCTCCCTATCTCTGTAACCTACTCCAGCCCCTACAACCCTCCCTATCTCTGTAACCTCCTCCAGCCCCGACAACCCTTCGCATCTCTGTAACCTCCTCCAGCCCCTACACCCCTCCCTATCTCTGTAAACTCCTCCAGGCCCTACAACCCACCCTATCTCTGTAAACTCCTGCAGCCCCTACAACCCTCCCTATCTCTGTAACCTCCTCCAGCCCCTACACACCTCCCTATCTCTGTAACCTCCTCATGCCCCGACAACCCTCCCTATCTCTGTAACCTCCTCCAGCCCCGACAACCCTCCTTATCTCTGTAACCTCCTCCAGCCCCTACAACCCTCCCTATCTCTGTAACGTCCTCCAGTCCCTACACACCTCCCTATCTCTGTAACCTCCACCACTCCCTACAACCCTCCGTTTCTCTGTAACATCCTCCAGCCCCTACAACACTCCCTATCTCTGTAACCTCCACCACTCCCTACACCCCTCCCTATCTCTGTAACCTCCACCACTCCCTACAACCCTCCCTATCTCTGTAACCTCCTCCCGCCCCGACAACCCTCCCTATCTCTGTAACCTCCTCCAGTCCCTACACACCTCCCTATCTCTGTAACCTCCTCCAGCCCCTACAACCCTCCCTATCTCTGTAACCTCCTCCAGCCCTGACAACCCTCCCTATGTCTGTAACCTCCTCCAGTCCCTACACACCTCCCTATCTCTGTAACCTCCTCCAGCCCCTACAACCCTCCCTCTCCCTGTAACCTCCTCCAGTCCCTACACACCTCCCGATCTCTGTAACCTCCTCCAGCCCCGACAACCCTCCCTATCTCTGTAACCTCCTCCAGCCCTGACAACCCTCCCTATGTCTGTAACCTCCTCCAGTCCCTACACACCTCCCTATCTCTGTAACCTCCTCCAGCCCCTACATCCCTCCCTCTCCCTGTAACCTCCTCCAGTCCCTACACACCTCCCTATCTCTGTAACCTCCTCCAGCCCCTACAACCCTCCCTATCTCTGTAACCTCCTCCAGCCCCTACAACCCTCCATATCTCTGTAACCTCCTCCAACCCCCTACAACCCTCCCTCTCTCTGTAACCTCCTCCAGTCCCTACACACCTCCCTATTTCTGTAACCTCCTCATGCCCCTACACCCCTCCCTATCTCTGTAACCGCTTCCAGTCCCTACAACCCTCCCTATCTCTGTAACCTCCTCCAGCCCTTACAACCCTCCCTATGTCTGTAACCTCCTCCAGCCCCTACAACCCTCCCTATCTCTGTAACCTCCTCCAGTCCCTACAACCCTCCCTATCTCTGTAACCTCCTCATGCCCCTACACCCCTCCCTATCTCTGTAACCGCTTCCAGTCCCTACAACCCTCCCTATATCTGTAACCTCCTCCAGCCCCTACAACCCTCCCTATCTCTGTAACCTCCTCCAGCCCCTACAACCCTCCCTATCTCTGTAACCTCCTCCTGCCTCTCCAATGCTACCGTCCTTGAAGCTCTCCCCCTCTCTTTCCGTCTCCCCTGTCAGACGCTGCTCACAGCCGGGCCCCCTTCGACTGGGCTTTCCCGGGTTCCCTGACTGTGACTCGGGGTTAACCTCTGCTCCGACAATGCTCGCCCAACCCCGGGGAGCCGGCAGACACCGTACGCAACAAGTGCCCCGAACTCCAGAGAGGGGTCGTGGTGGTGGGACGTCGGGGGGGGGGGGGGGGGGTAATAAGCAGCGAGACTCACCGTTAACCGCCTGTTTGCAGACCCACGCCACTGTCAGCATCGTTCCAGACACCCAGCACAGGCTGCTCTCGAACCCCAGCCACCGATGCCAGCCCAGCCTCCTTCTGTGGGCACGCATCCTCGCCAAGCAACAGCCGGTGCCTCCGGCGCGGAGTGGGGAAGGAGTCTCTGCGGAAAGCGGGATGTGCCTGTGAGGTGGCGAGGGAGGGTGCCCGCGTGAGATTGCCACCTGCCTCGCGGGCGGGGCGAGATCCCTTTGGCCAGGGGCGCAGCGCTGAGGGGGTTAACCCCGAGCTGCTCTGTTGTGAGTGGGGGGGGGGGGCTTGTTCCTGCGGCTGTCTCCCTGCAGCCTGGGTGAGTGTGTGAGAGCGAAGAACATCACTGACAAGCAGCGCTTCAAACACTCCACAGAGGCGAGGTTCCAGGCTCCCCCTTAAAGGGAGAACCAGCGGGACCCCTCCCTGACCCTGGCTCCAGTCCTGAAAAGGAGACGCCAGGGCAACCGTGCCAACTCCTTCGCCCTGCCAACCTCCTGCAGTCTCTGCCCCTCCCTAACATCTTCGTCCCCGCCCCCCCCCCCCCCCCCCCCCTCCATCGCCCACGCTCCCCGGCAGGGAATTAAAGTTGTACAATCAAAATTCAAGAGAGGAGAATGAATGAGGAACGGAGATTCCCACTGATTGAGCCAAGCAACAGGAGGGGGAATCCTGTAAAACCCTGACCCCTGATCCCCTCACCCCTCATCCCTGATCCCTGATCCCCCATCCCAGCTCATTCCCAAACCTCAGCTTCAGCAGTGAGGAAGGGGTTTAATCCAGTTTAAATAACAGATATCAGGGACAGGACACCAAAAACTGGTTCAGAGAGAGAGACAGATAGAGAGAGAGAGACAGAGAGAGAGGGAGAGAGACAGAGAGAGAGACAGAGACAGAGAGAGACAGAGGGAGAGAGACAGAGACAGAGAGAGAGACAGACAGAGAGACAGAGAGAGACAGAGAGAGAGAGACAGAGAGAGAGAGAGAGAGAGAGACAGAGAGAGACAGAGACAGACAGAGAGACAGAGACAGAGAGAGACAGACAGAGAGAGAGAGAGACAGAGACAGACAGAGAGAGAGAGACAGAGCGAGAATGAGAGGGAGAGGAAGAAAGAGAGAGAGAGACAGAGGGGGAGAGAGAGACACAGAGGGAGAGGGACAAAGGGAGAGAGAGAGAGAGACAGAGAGAGAGGGAGGCAGAGAGAGACAGAGGGAGAGAGAGAGACCGAGGGAGGGAGAGACAGAGGGAGAGAGACAAAGGGAGAGAGAGGGAGAGGAAGCGAGAGACTGACAAAGAGAGCGAGAGAGAGAGAGACAGAGACAGAGAGACGGAGAGAGAGAGAGACAGAGAGAGTTAGACAGAGCGAGAGAGAGAGACAGAGAGAGTTAGACAGAGCGAGAGAGAGACAGAGACAGAGAGACGGAGAGAGACAGAGAGACAAGAGGCCGGATTCTCTGTTCCTGGGACTAAGAGTTGACGCTGGGACAGGATTCGTGGACTTTCACAACAGCAAAACCGGCTGGGACCCGGGAGCGATTCAGTGACTGCGGAGGGTCTAGCACTGGACCCACGTGGAACACACTCGATTCCAATGGGAAACGGAGCGGGATTGGCCGGGTCTGTGATCGACGCTCGGGAGGCTGACAAGCTGCAGCCGCGCACACACATTACACTCCCCGCACACACTCATCCCAGCCGCACACACACATTACACTCCCCACACACACTCATCCCAGCCGCACACACACATTACACTCCCCACACACACTCATCCCAGCCGCACACACACATTACACTCCCCACACACACTCATCCCAGCCACACACACACATTACACTCCCCACACACACTCATCCCAGCCGCACACACACATTACACTCCCCACACACACTCATCCCAGCCACACACACACATTACACTCCCCGCACACACTCATCCCAGCCGCACACACACATTACACTCCCCGCACACACTCATCCCAGCCGCACACACACATTACACTCCCCACACACACTCATCCCAGCCGCACACACACATTACACTCCCCGCACACACTCATCCCAGCCTCACACACACATTACACTCCCCGCACACACTCATCCCAGCCGCACACACACATTACACTCCCCGCACACACTCAACCCAGCCTCACACACACATTACACTCCCCGCACACACTCATCCCAGTCGCACACACACATTACACTCCCCACACACACTCATCCCAGCCCCACACACACATTACACTCCCCACACACACTCATCCCAGCCGCGCACACACATTACACTCCCCACACACACTCATCCCAGCCGCACACACACATTACACTCCCCACACACACTCATCCCAGCCGCGCACACACATTACACTCCCCGCACACACTCATCCCAGCCGCACACACACATTACACTCCCCGCACACACTCATCCCAGCCGCACACACACATTACACTCCCCGCACACACTCATCCCAGCCGTACACACACATTACACTCCCCACACACACTCATCCCAGCCGTACACACACATTACACTCCCCAAACTCACTCATCCCAGCCGCACATACACATTACACTCCCCGCACACACTCATCCCAGCCTCTCACACACATTACACTCCCCACACACACTCATCCCAGCCGCACACACATTACACTCCCCGCACACACTCACCCCAGCCGCACACAGACATTACACTCCCCGCACACACTCATCCCAGCCGCACACACACATTACACTCCCCACACACACTCATCCCAGCCACACACACATTACACTCCCCACACACACTCATCCCAGCCTCACACACACATTACACTCCCCACACACACTCATCCCAGCCGCACACACACATTACACTCCCCACACACACTCATCCCAGCCGCACACACACATTACACTCCCCACACACACTCAACCCAGCCGCACACACACATTACACTCCCCACACACACTCATCCCAGCTGCACACACACACTACACTCCCCACACACACTCATCCCAGCCTCACACACACATTACACTCCCCACACACACTCATCCCAGCCGCACACACACATTACACTCCCCACACACACTCATCCCAGCCGCACACACACACTACACTCCCCGCACACACTCATCCCAGCCGCACACACACATTACACTCCCCGCACACACTCATCCCAGCCGCACACACACATTACACTCCCCACATACACTCATCCCAGCCGCACACACACATTACACTCCCCACACACACTCATCCCAGCCGCACACACACATTACACTCCCCACACACACTCATCCCAGCCTCACACACACATTACACTCCCCACACACGCTCATCCCAGCCACACACACACATTACACTCCCCACACGCACTCATCCCAGCCGCGCACACATTACACTCCCCACACACACTCATCCCAGGCGCACACACACATTACACTCCCCACACACACTCATCCCAGCCGCGCACACATTACACTCCCCACACACACTCAACCCAGCCGCACACACACATTACACTCCCCACACACACTCATCCCAGCCGCACACACACATTACACTCCCCACACACACTCATCCCAGCCGCACACACACACTACACTCCCCGCACACACTCATCCCAGCCACACACACACACTACACTCCCCACACACACTCATCCCAGCCTCACACACACATTACACTCCCCACACACACTCATCCCAGCCGCACACACACATTACACTCCCCACACACACTCATCCCAGCCGCACACACACACTACACTCCCCGCACACACTCATCCCAGCCGCACACACACATTACACTCCCCGCACACACTCATCCCAGCCGCACACACACATTACACTCCCCACATACACTCATCCCAGCCGCACACACACATTACACTCCCCACACACGCTCATCCCAGCCACACACACACATTACACTCCCCACACACACTCATCCCAGCCGCGCACACATTACACTCCCCACACACACTCATCCCAGGCGCACACACACATTACACTCCCCACACACACTCATCCCAGCCGCGCACACATTACACTCCCCACACACACTCATCCCAGGCGCACACACACATTACACTCCCCACACACACTCATCCCAGCCGCACACACACATTACACTCCCCACACACACTCATCCCAGCCGCACACACACATTACACTCCCCACACACACTCATCCCAGCCGCACACACACATTACACTCCCCACACACACTCATCCCAGTCGCACTCACACATTACACTCCCCGCACACACTCATCCCAGCCGCACACACACATTACACTCCCCACACACACTCATCCCAGCCGCACACACACATTACACTCCCCGCACACACTCATCCCAGCCGCACACACACATTACACTCCCCGCACACACTCATCCCAGCCTCACACACACATTACACTCCCCACACACACTCATCCCAGCCGCACACACACATTACACTCCCCGCACACACTCATCCCAGCCGCACACACACATTACACTCCCCACACACATTCATCCCAGCCTCACACACACATTACACTCCCCGCACACACTCATCCCAGCCGCACACACACATTACACTCCCCGCACACACTCATCCCAGCCTCACACACACATTACACTCCCCGCACACACTCATCCCAGCCGCACACACACATTACACTCCCCGCACACACTCAACCCAGCCTCACACACACATTACACTCCCCGCACACACTCATCCCAGTCGCACACACATTACACTCCCCACACACACTCATCCCAGCCCCACACACACATTACACTCCCCACACACACTCATCCCAGCCGCGCACACACATTACACTCCCCACACACACTCATCCCAGCCGCACACACACATTACACTCCCCACACACACTCATCCCAGCCGCACACACACATTACACTCCCCGCACACACTCATCCCAGCCGCACACACACATTACACTCCCCGCACACACTCATCCCAGCCGCACACACACATTACACTCCCCGCACACACTCATCCCAGCCGTACACACACATTACACTCCCCACACACACTCATCCCAGCCGTACACACACATTACACTCCCCAAACTCACTCATCCCAGCCGCACATACACATTACACTCCCCGCACACACTCATCCCAGCCTCTCACACACATTACACTCCCCACACACACTCATCCCAGCCGCACACACATTACACTCCCCGCACACACTCACCCCAGCCGCACACAGACATTACACTCCCCGCACACACTCATCCCAGCCGCACACACACATTACACTCCCCACACACACTCATCCCAGCCACACACACATTACACTCCCCACACACACTCATCCCAGCCTCACACACACATTACACTCCCCACACACACTCATCCCAGCCGCACACACACATTACACTCCCCACACACACTCATCCCAGCCGCACACACACATTACACTCCCCACACACACTCAACCCAGCCGCACACACACATTACACTCCCCACACACACTCATCCCAGCTGCACACACACACTACACTCCCCACACACACTCATCCCAGCCTCACACACACATTACACTCCCCACACACACTCATCCCAGCCGCACACACACATTACACTCCCCACACACACTCATCCCAGCCGCACACACACACTACACTCCCCGCACACACTCATCCCAGCCGCACACACACATTACACTCCCCGCACACACTCATCCCAGCCGCACACACACATTACACTCCCCACATACACTCATCCCAGCCGCACACACACATTACACTCCCCACACACGCTCATCCCAGCCACACACACACATTACACTCCCCACACACACTCATCCCAGCCGCGCACACATTACACTCCCCACACACACTCATCCCAGCCGCACACACACATTACACTCCCCACACACACTCATCCCAGCCGCACACACACATTACACTCCCCACACACACTCATCCCAGCCGCACACACACATTACACTCCCCACACACACTCATCCCAGTCGCACTCACACATTACACTCCCCACACACACTCATCCCAGCCGCGCACACACATTACACTCCCCACACACACTCATCCCAGCCGCACACACACATTACACTCCCCACACACACTCATCCCAGCCGCACACACACTTACACTCCCCGCACACACTCATCCCAGCCGCACACACACATTACACTCCCCACACACACTCATCCCAGCCGCACACACACATTACACTCCCCACACACACTCATCCCAGCCGCACACACACATTACACTCCCCACACACACTCACCCCAGCCGCACACACACATTACACTCCCCACACACACTCATCCCAGCTGCACACACACACTACACTCCCCACACACACTCATCCCAGCCTCACACACACATAACACACCCCACACACACTCATCCCAGCCGCACACACACATTACACTCCCCACACACACTCATCCCAGCCGCACACACACATTACACTCCCCACACACGCTCATCCCAGCCACACACACACATTACACTCCCCACACACACTCATCCCAGCCGCGCACACATTACACTCCCCACACACACTCATCCCAGCCGCACACACACATTACACTCCCCACACACACTCATCCCAGCCGCACACACACATTACACTCCCCACACACACTCATCCCAGCCGCACACACACATTACACTCCCCACACACACTCATCCCAGCCTCACACACACATTACACTCCCCACACACACTCATCCCAGCCGCACACACACATTACACTCCCCGCACACACTCATCCCAGCCGCACACACACATTACACTCCCCACACACACTCATCCCAGCCGCACACGCACATTACACTCCCCACACACACTCATCCCAGCCTCACACACACATTACACTCCCCACACACACTCACCCCAGCCACACACACACATTACACTCCCCACACACACTCATCCCAGCCGCACACACACATTACACTCCCCGCACACACTCATCCCAGCCGCACACACACATTACACTCCCCACACACACTCATCCCAGCCGCACACACACTACACTCCCCGCACACACTCATCCCAGCCGCACTCACACATTACACTCCCCGCACACACTCATCCCAGCCTCACACACACTACACTCCCCACACACACTCATCCCAGCCTCACACACACATTACACTCCCCACACACACTCATCCCAGCCGCACACACACATTACACTCCGCACACACACTCATCCCAGCCGCACACGCACATTACACTCCCCACACACACTCATCCCAGCCTCACACACACTACACTCCCCACACACACTCATCCCAGCCGCACACACACATTACACTCCCCACACACACTCATCCCAGCCTCACACACACTACACTCCGCACACACACTCATCCCAGCCTCACACACACATTACACTCCCCACACACACTCATCCCAGCCGCACACGCACATTACACTCCCCACACACACTCATCCCAGCCTCACACACACTACACTCCCCACACACACTCATCCCAGCCTCACACACACATTACACTCCCCACACACACTCATCCCAGCCGCACTCACACATTACACTCCCCGCACACACTCATCCCAGCCTCACACACACTACACTCCCCACACACACTCATCCCAGCCTCACACACACATTACACTCCCCACACACACTCATCCCAGCCTCACACACACATTACACTCCCCACACACACTCATCCCAGCCACACACACACATTACACTCCCCGCACACACTCATCCCAGCCTCACACACACATTACACTCCCCACACACACTCATCCCAGCCACACACACACATTACACTCCCCACACACACTCATCCCAGCCGCACACGCACATTACACTCCCCACACACACTCATCCCAGCCTCACACACACTACACTCCCCACACACACTCATCCCAGCCTCACACACACATTACACTCCCCACACACACTCATCCCAGCCGCACTCACACATTACACTCCCCGCACACACTCATCCCAGCCTCACACACACTACACTCCCCACACACACTCATCCCAGCCTCACACACACATTACACTCCCCACACACACTCATCCCAGCCACACACACACATTACACTCCCCGCACACACTCATCCCAGCCACACACACACACATTACACTCCCCACACACACTCATCCCAGCCGCACACACACATTCCACTCCCCACACACACTCATCCCAGCCGCACACACACATTACACTCCCCACACACACTCATCCGAGCCGCACACACATATTACACTCCCCGCACACACTCACCCGCGAGCTGGGCCATGGGAATAGTCGAGTGCGATGGGGAGAGTTTGAGAATCTGAACTCTGACCATCGAGCAGATATTGAAATAAGTCAACGCCATTGTGACAGTGAGCTGAGCTGCTTTTATTTTATAACACTGACAGTGACCACACCGCACAGTACGGTGTTTGGCCTGAATGATGTTACATTTAAGACACCTCTGTGCCTGAGCATTGCACCCCTCACTCGAAGTCTCCCCCTCGATGTGTAGTTTCCGAGTCTGGCCACAGCCCCCCCCCCCCCCACCCCAGGGGGTTCGCCTCACTGGTGCCTGAGCCCCTCGGGAAGGAGGAGGGGAGCGAGCCACTGGGCGATCCACGTTCCCCTCCCCCCCCCGCTCCGACCTCGCGTGCCCCGCAATCCTGATCCCACACCCCGAAGCTGGGCCTGGAGTGCGGAATCCAACCAAGGCAATTCAACCAAGGGGGGCGTCACAATCTCCCAGCTCCTCCGGCTGGCCCCTCCGTGTTCCCTACGTTCCCAGGCATTCCCGCACACCCGCCCCGGCTCCCATTCCACTCCCCCAAAACCCAATACCCCCCCCCCACACCCAGCATTTTCCTCAATCTCTCTCTCCCAGGATGAACCTCATTTTGACGTCCATCCCAACCTGGTGCCCACGCGTGGTCTGGCCGTGGCAGGGGTCGAGGAGGTCCCCGCCAGCTAAGGGGCTGAGGAGCCGGTTCCAGGTTTCAGGCAGTCCAGGATGACAGGACCTCGGGGGCGGTGTGGGAGCAAAGTGTGAGGGGTCAAGGAGGAGAGGTAGTGAGCGGTGGAGGAGGGGAGGAGGTGGGGAGAGAATGCTAGGGGCAAGGTGAAGGGGGGGGTGGGGGGTGGGGGGGTTGAGCGCCCCGGGGTTGAGGGGCCGAGAGAGCGGGGAGGTCGAGGGGCAAGCGGGGGGGGGGGGGGGATGACACAGCTGCTGGTGAAGGGTCGAAGGTTAAAGTGCATCAGTAATCCCAGTTATCAAGTTGAATTTATTTAACATAGACCATAAGACACAGGAGCAGAATTAGGCCACTCGGCCCATCGAGTCTGCTCCCCCATTCAATCATGGCTGATATTTTTCTCATCCCCATTCTCCTGCCTTCTCCCCATAACCCCTGATCCCCTCATTAATCAAGAACCTATCTATCTCTGTCTTAAAGACACTCAGTGATTTGGCCTCCACAGCCTTCTGCGGCAAAGAGTTCCACAGATTCACCCCCCTCTGGCTGAAGAAATTCCTCCTCATCTCTGTTTTAAAGGATCGTCCCTTTAGTCTGAGGCTGTGTCCTCTGCTTCTAGTTTTTCCGACAAGTGGAAACATCCTCTCCACGTCCACTCTATCCAGGCCTCGCAGTATCCTGTAAGTTTCAATAAGATCCCCCCCACATCCTTCAAAACTCTCAACGAGTACAGACCCAGAGTCCTCAACCGTTCCTCATACGCCAAGCTCTTCATTCCGGGGATCATTCTTGGTGGAAAGGAATCGGTAAATCCTTGTCGCCAAACGCCAGTCCCCAGGATTGCGCTTATTCCTAATCAAATTAATCTTAACCTGGTCATTTATTCCCAGTTAGCAAAACGATTAGTAATCCATGAACTAAATCGATTGATTAATTCATTCTTTCATATAACTAACGGTTCGTCGGTTGTCAATCATTTGCCGAATTATCAGTAATCGATCGATGAACCCATCATCAATTGGCTAATTAATTGAATCATTACAGGTTGTCTCACTAATCAGCCCAATAACTGACAGATTAATTACCAATCGGCCAATTAATGAATTAATATTCCGATCGTTAGCTAATGATTTAGTCAATAATTGTTTTTTTAAATAAATTTATTTTCCAATTAAGGGGCAATTTAGCGCGGCCAATCCACCTGCCCGGCACATCTTTGGGTCGTGGAGGCGAAACCCACGCAGACACGGGGAGAATGTGCGAACTCCACACGGACAGTGACCCGGGGCCAGGATCGAACCTGGGACCTTGGCGCCGTGAGGCAGCAGTGCTAACCACTGTGCCACCGTGCTGCCCAATTTTTGGATTGTTAACTATTAAGTAATGTGCTATTCAGTCAATTAATGGATTAGTTACTGATTTCTCAACTGAATAACACATGATCAATGATTAAGGGATGGATTAATTATCAGTTGCTGATCGTTATTGGGTGGATCATGTGGGGAATTGAAGGCCTCAGGCTTCTCTTATTTTACCCCATTTCCAAGCTGGCTTTGTTCCGCCTTTGGGCCCGGGACCTCATGGCTGCTTTCAGGAGGAGCCTGCGGGAATAGGGGACCTCGGGAGTGATGAAGCGGAGGCAGGAGGCGGCGAGGGAGGGCGGCATTGAAAGGTTGCGGGGCAGCTCGTACCCCAGGATGCTGACACCGCCGGGCTGCCAGGGCCTCAGCTCCTTGTCCTGGATCTGGGAGGCCTGGAGGGCGGGAGGGGGCCCGGCTCCCGTGGCCCCGAAGCAGTCGCTGGCCAGCCGGCGGTTGGCCTGCCGGAGGAGGCCCAGTTCCCTCCGCACGCACCGGGGGCCCAGGGCCTGCAGCTTGGCCCACAGGCTGGCGTTGAAGTGGCGGTACAGCCGGGTGTCCAGCCAGTTCCAGCCGCGGGCCTTGTCGGGCAGGTCACCGGCCAGCCGTGCCCGCGAGGCCTGGCTGCGCGCGTTCAGCCTCACGTAGGTCAGGTCCTCCGGCTCCCAGGCCAGGAGGCGGCGCAGGAGGACCAGGGACTCGTCAAAGTGCTCGGCCACCATGACCAGGGAGAAGACGGACTCCAGGCCCAGGATGAAGCCCCGGATGTAGGCCTCGTCGCCGGGGTCGCGGTTGGGGTCGCCGCCGAGGTCAAAGAGCAGCGGGTTGCGGGCGAACATGGCAAAACGCTCGTCGGGGCGGTAGTAGCTGGCGGGCCTGCGGAGGAAAGCAGCGATGGAGTGGTTGGGGGCACTTTGGAAGGAGGCGGAGTAGCGGCCATAGTAGGTGAAGAGGGACTCGAACATGGAGGCCGGCTCGCGCACGATGGTGATGAAGGTGGCGTTGGGGGGCATCAGGCTTCGCAGCTCAGACAGGCCCGGCCGCAGGTGTGAGGCGACGATGCTGGGGGGCCGAGTCAGCGGGTGCACGAAGAAGCGGCTGAAGGGACGGGGGTAACAGAACTGGTGGTTCAGATCACTACAGACGCCCCCAGGCAGCGCCACCGTCACGTCGTGCCGCTCGGCGAAGCGGAAGAGGATGTTCTGCACCGTGGTCCCCGCCGTCTTGTGGGTCTTCAAGAAGACCACCGCCCTCTGCTTGTGGCCGGCGACGGGGTCCGGGGAGCAGGGGCTCCGGGAGCTGCGGAGAGGGGAGGAGCTGGGGGGGGGGGGAGAGCGGGGGGAGAGAGGGAGGGATGGGGGGGGAGAGAGTGGGGGATGGGGAGGGAGAGAGGGAGGGATGGGGAGGGAGAGAGAGTGAGGGATGGGGAGGGAGAGAGTGGGGGATGGGGAGGGAGAGAGGGAAGGATGGGGAGGGAGAGAGAGTGAGGGATGGGGAGGGAGAGAGAGTGAGGGATGGGGAGGGAGGGAGGGAGGGAGAGAGAATGAGGGATGGGGAGAGAGAGTGAGGGATGGAGAGGGAGAGAGGGAGGGATGGGGAGGGAGAGAGTGAGGGATGGGGAGGGAGAGAGTGAGGGATGGGGAGGGAGAGAGAGTGAGGGACGGGAGGGAGAGAGTGAGGGATGGGGGGGAAGAGAGTGAGGGATGGGGAGGGAGAGAGTGAGGGATGGGGAGGGAGAGAGTGAGGGATGGGGAGGGAGAGAGAGTGAGGGACGGGGAGGGAGAGAGTGAGGGATGGGGAGGGGGATGGGGAGGGAGAGAGTGAGGGATGGGGAGGGAGAGAGTGAGGGATGGGGAGGGAGAGAGAGTGGGGGATGGGGGGGGAGAGAGAGTGAGGGATGGAGAGGGAGAGAGTGAGGGATGGAGAGGGAGAGAGGGAGGGATGGAGAGGGAGAGAGAGTGAGGGATGGGATGGGAAGGAGGGAGGGAGAGAGAGTGAGGGATGGGGAGGGAGGGAGAGAGAGTGAGGGATGGGGAGGGAGGGAGAGAGAGTGAGAGATGGAGAGGGAGAGAGAGTGAGGGATGGGGGGGAGAGAGTGAGGGATGGGGAGGGAAAGAGTGAGGGATGGGGAGGGAGAGAGTGAGGGATGGGGGGGGAGAGAGTGAGGGATGGGGAGGGAGAGAGTGAGGGATGGGGAGGGAGAGAGTGAGGGATGGGGAGGGAGAGGGGGAGGGATGGGGAGGGAGAGAGTGAGGGATGGGGAGGGAGAGGGGGAGGGATGGGGAGGGAGAGAGTGAGGGATGGGGAGGGAGAGAGTGAGGGATGGGGAGGGAGAGAGTGAGGGATGGGGAGGGAGAGAGAGTGAGGGATGGGGAGGGAGAGAGAGTGGGGGATGGGGGGAGAGAGAGTGAGGGATGGGGAGGGAGAGAGAGTGAGGGATGGGGGGGAAGAGAGTGAGGGATGGGGAGGGAGAGGGGGAGGGATGGGGAGGGAGAGAGTGAGGGATGGGGAGGGAGAGAGAGTGAGGGATGGAGAGGGAGAGGGGGGAGGGATGGGGAGGGAGAGAGTGAGGGATGGGGAGGGAGAGAGCGTGAGGGATGGGGAGGGAGAGAGTGAGGGATGGGGAGGGAGAGAGTGAGGGATGGGGGAGGGAGAGAGTGAGGGATGGGGAGGGAGAGAGAGTGAGGGATGGGGAGGGAGAGAGAGTGAGGGATGGGGAGGGAGAGAGAGTGAGGGATGGGGGGGGAGAGAGGGAGGGATGGGGGGGGGAGAGAGTGAGGGATGGGGAGGGAGAGAGTGAGGGATGGGGAGGGAGAGAGTGAGGGATGGGGAGGGAGAGAGTGAGGGATGGGGAGGGAGAGAGTGAGGGATGGGGAGGGAGAGAGTGAGGGATGGGGAGGGAGAGAGTGAGGGATGGGGAGGGAGAGAGTGAGGGATGGGGAGGGAGAGAGAGTGAGGGATGGGGAGGGAGAAAGTGAGGGATGGGGAGGGAGAGAGTGAGGGATGGGGAGGGAGAGAGGGAGGGATGGAGAGGGAGAGAGAGTGAGGATGGGATGGGAAGGAGGGAGGGAGAGAGAGTGAGGGATGGGGAGGGAGGGAGAGAGAGTGAGGGATGGGGAGGGAGGGAGAGAGAGTGAGAGATGGAGAGGGAGAGAGAGTGAGGGATGGGGAGGGAGAGAGCGTGAGGGATGGGGAGGGAGAGAGTGAGGGATGAGGAGGGAGAGAGTGAGGGATGGGGAGGGAGAGAGTGAGGGATGGAGAGGGAGAGAGAGTGAGGGATGGGGGAGGGAGAGAGGGAGGGATGGAGAGGGAGAGAGGGAGGGATGGAAAGGGAGAGAGAGTGAGGGATGGGGAGGGAGGGAGAGAGAGTGAGGGATGGAGAGGGAGAGAGAGTGAGGGATGTGGAGGGAGAGAGAGTGAGGGATGGGGAGTGAGAGAGAGTGAGGAATGGGGAGGGAGAGAGTGAGGGATGGGGAGGGAGAGAGTGAGGGATGGGAAGGGAGAGAGAGTGAGGGATGGGGAGGGAGAGAGTGAGGGATGGGGGGAAGAGAGTGAGGGATGGGGAGAGAGAGAGTGAGGGATGGGGAGAGAGAGAGTGAGGGATGGGGGGGAAGAGAGTGAGGGATGCGGGAGAGAGAGAGTGAGGGATGGGGAGGGAGAGAGTGAGGGATGGGAGGGAGAGAGAGTGAGGGATGTGGAGGGAGAGAGAGTGAGGGATGGGGAGGGAGAGAGTGAGGGATGGTGAGGGAGAGGGGGAGGGATGGGGAGGGAGAGAGAGTGAGGGATGGGGAGGGAGAGAGTGAGGGATGGGGAGGGAGAGAGAGTGAGGGATGGGGAGGGAGAGAGTGAGGGATGGGGAGGGAGGGAGTGAGGGATGGGGAGGGAGAGGGGAGGGATGGGGAGGGAGAGAGTGAGGATTGGGGGAGGGAGAGAGTGGGGGATGGGGAGAGAGAGAGTGAGGGATGGGGAGGGAGAGAGTGAGGGATGGGGAGGGAGAGGGTGAGGGATGGGGAGGGAGAGAGAGTGAGGGATGGGGAGGGAGAGAGTGAGGGATGGGGAGGGAGAGAGAGTGAGGGATGGGGAGGGAGAGAGGGAGGGATGGGGGGAAGAGAGTGAGGGATGGGGGGGAAGAGGAGTGAGGGATGGGGGAGAGAGAGAGTGAGGGATGGGGGAGGGAGAGAGTGAGGGATGGGGAGGGAGAGAGTGAGGGATGGGGGGGAAGAGAGTGAGGGATGGGGAGAGAGAGAGTGAGGGATGGGGAGGGAGAGAGTGAGGGATGGGGAGGGAGAGAGTGAGGGATGGGGAGGGAGAGAGAGTGAGGGATGGGGAGGGAGAGAGTGAGGGATGGGGAGGGAGGGAGTGAGGGATGGGGAGGGAGAGGGGAGGGATGGGGAGGGAGAGAGTGAGGATTGGGGGGAGGAGAGAGAGTGGGGGATGGGGAGAGAGAGAGTGAGGGATGGGGAGGGAGAGAGTGAGGGATGGAGAGGGAGAGAGAGTGAGGGATAGGGAGGGAGCGAGAGTGAGGGATGGGGAGGGAGAGAGTGAGGGATGGGGAGGGAGAGAGTGAGGGATGGGGAGGGAGAGAGTGAGGGATGGGGAGGGAGGGAGTGAGGGATGGGGAGGGAGAGGGGAGGGATGGGGAGGGAGAGAGTGAGGATTGGGGGGAGGAGAGAGAGTGGGGGATGGGGAGAGAGAGAGTGAGGGATGGGGAGGGAGAGAGTGAGGGATGGGGAGGGAGAGGGTGAGGGATGGGGAGGGAGAGAGAGTGAGGGATGGGGAGGGAGAGAGTGAGGGATGGGGAGGGAGAGAGAGTGAGGGATGGGGAGGGAGAGAGGGAGGGATGGGGGGAGAGAGTGAGGGATGGGGGGGAAGAGAGTGAGGGATGGGGAGAGAGAGAGTGAGGGATGGGGAGGGAGAGAGTGAGGGATGGGGAGGGAGAGAGTGAGGGATGGGGGGGAAGAGAGTGAGGGATGGGGAGAGAGGAGTGAGGGATGGGGAGGGAGAGAGTGAGGGATGGGAGGGAGAGAGTGAGGGATGGGGAGGGAGAGAGTGAGGGATGGGGAGGGAGAGAGAGTGAGGGATGGGGAGGGAGAGAGTGAAGGGATGGAGAGGGAGAGAGGGAGGGATGGAGGGAGAGAGAGTGAGGGATGGGGGAGGGAGGGAGGGAGGGGAGAGAGAGTGAGGGATGGGGAGGGAGAGAGTGAGGGATGAGGAGAGAGAGAGAGTGAGGATGGGGAGGGAGAGAGTGAGGGATGGGGAGGGAGAGAGTGAGGGATGGGGAGGGAGAGAGTGAGGGATGGGGAGGAGAGAGTGAGGGATGGGGAGGGAGAGAGAGGGATGGGGAGGGAGAGAGTGAGGGATGGGGAGGGAAGAGAGTGAGGGATGGGGAGAGAGAGAGTGAGGGATGGGGGGGAGAGAGTGAGGGATGGGAGAGAGAGAGTGAGGGATGGGGAGGGAGAGAGAGTGAGGGATGGGGAGAGAGAGAGTGAGGGATGGGGAGAGAGAGAGTGAGGGATGGGGAGGGAGAGAGTGAGGGATGGGGAGGGAGAGTGAGGGATGGGGAGGGAGAGAGTGAGGGATGGGGAGGGAGAGAGTGAGGGATGGGGAGGGAGAGAGTGAGGGATGGGGAGAGAGAGAGTGAGGGATGGGGAGGGAGAGAGTGAGGGATGGGGAGGGAGAGAGAGTGAGGGATGGGGAGGGAGAGAGAGTGAGGGATGGGGAGAGAGAGAGTGAGGGATGGGGAGGAGAGGTGAGGGATGGGAGGGAGAGAGAGTGAGGGATGGGGAGGGAGAGAGAGTGAGGGATGGGGAGGAGAGAGTGAGGGATGGGGAGGGAGAGAGAGTGAGGGATGGGGAGGGAGAGAGAGTGAGGGATGGGGAGGGAGAGAGTGAGGGATGGGGGAGGGAGAGAGTGAGGGATGGGGAGAGAGAGAGTGAGGGATGGGGAGAGAGAGAGTGAGGGATGGGGAGGAGAGAGAGTGAGGGATGGGGAGGAGAGAGAGTGAGGGATGGGGAGGGAGAGAGTGAGGGATGGGGAGGAGAGAGAGTGAGGGATGGGGAGGAGAGAGAGTGAGGGATGGGGAGGGAGAGAGTGAGGGATGGGGAGGGGAGAGAGTGAGGGATGGGGAGAGAGAGAGAGTGAGGGATGGGGAGGGAGAGAGTGAGGGATGGGGAGAGAGAGAGTGAGGGATGGGGAGGAGAGAGAGTGAGGGATGGGGAGGGAGAGAGTGAGGGATGGGGAGGGAGAGAGAGTGAGGGATGGGGAGGGAGAGTGAGGGATGGGGAGAGAGAGAGTGAGGGATGGGGAGAGAGAGAGAGTGAGGGATGGGGAGGGAGAGAGAGTGAGGGATGGGGAGGGAGAGAGTGAGGGATGGGGAGAGAGAGAGAGTGAGGGATGGGGAGGGAGAGAGTGAGGGATGGGGAGAGAGAGAGAGTGAGGGATGGGGAGAGAGAGAGTGAGGGATGGGGAGAGAGAGAGTGAGGGATGGGGAGGGAGAGAGTGAGGGATGGGGAGGGAGAGAGTGAGGGATGGGGAGGGAGAGAGAGTGAGGGATGGGGAGAGAGAGAGTGAGGGATGGGGAGGGAGAGAGAGTGAGGGATGGGGAGGGAGAGAGTGAGGGATGGGAGGGAGAGAGTGAGGGATGGGGAGGGAGAGAGTGAGGGATGGGGAGGGAGAGAGAGTGAGGGATGGGGAGGGAGAGAGTGAGGGATGGGGAGAGAGAGAGTGAGGGATGGCGAGGGAGAGAGTGAGGGATGGGGAGGGAGAGAGTGAGGGATGGGGAGGGAGAGGGTGAGGGATGGGCAGAGAGAGAGTGAGGGATGGGGAGGGAGAGAGTGAGGGATGGGGAGGGAGAGAGTGAGGGATGGGGAGGGAGAGAGAGAGGGATGGGGAGGGAGAGAGTGAGGGATGGGGAGGGAGAGAGTGAGGGATGGGGGTGAAGAGAGTGAGGGATGGGGAGAGAGAGAGTGAGGGATGGGGAGGGAGAGAGTGAGGGATGGAGAGGGAGAGAGTGAGGGATGGGGAGGGAGAGAGTGAGGGATGGGGAGGGTGAGGGTGAGGGATGGGCAGAGAGAGAGTGAGGGATGGGGAGGGAGAGAGTGAGGGATGGGGAGGGAGAGAGTGAGGGATGGGGAGGGAGAGAGAGAGGGATGGGGAGGGAGAGAGTGACGGATGGGGAGGGAGAGAGTGAGGGATGGGGGTGAAGAGAGTGAGGGATGGGGAGAGAGAGAGTGAGGGATGGGGAGAGAGAGAGTGAGGGATGGAGAGGGAGAGAGGGAGGGATGGAAAGGGAGAGAGAGTGAGGGATGGGGAGGGAGGGAGGGAGGGAGAGAGAGTGAGGGATGGAGAGGGAGAGAGAGTGAGGGATGTGGAGGGAGAGAGAGTGAGGGATGAGGAGGGAGAGAGAGTGAGGGATGAGGAGAGAGAGAGAGTGAGGAATGGGGAGGGAGAGAGTGAGGGATGGGGAGGGAGAGAGTGAGGGATGGGGAGGGAGAGAGTGAGGGATGGGGAGGGAGAGAGTGAGGGATGGGGGGAAGAGAGTGAGGGATGGGGAGAGAGAGAGTGAGGGATGGGGGGAAGAGAGTGAGGGATGCGGAGAGAGAGAGTGAGGGATGGGGAGGGAGAGAGAGTGAGGGATGGGGAGGGAGAGAGTGAGGGATGGGGAGGGAGAGAGTGAGGGATGGGGAGAGAGAGAGAGTGAGGGATGGGGAGGGAGAGAGTGAGGGATGGGGAGAGAGAGAGTGAGGGATGGGGGGGAAGAGAGAGTGAGGGATGGGGAGAGAGAGAGTGAGGGATGGGGAGGGAGAGAGTGAGGGATGGGGAGGGAGAGAGTGAGGGATGGGGAGGGAGAGAGTGAGGGATCGGGATGGAGAGAGTGAGGGATGGGGAGGGAGAGAGTGAGGGATGGGGAGGGAGAGAGTGAGGGATGGGGAGGGAGAGAGTGAGGGATGGGGAGGGAGAGAGTGAGGGATGGGGAGGGAGAGAGTGAGGGATGGGGAGGGAGAGAGTGAGGGATGGGGAGAGAGAGAGTGAGGGATGGGGAGGGAGAGAGTGAGGGATGGGGAGGGAGAGAGTGAGGGATGGGGAGGGAGAGAGTGAGGGATGGGGAGGGAGAGAGTGAGGGATGGGGAGGGAGAGAGTGAGGGATGGGGAGGGAGAGAGTGAGGGATGGGGAGGGAGAGAGTGAGGGATGGGGAGAGAGAGAGTGAGGGACGGGGAGGGAGAGAGTGAGGGATGGGGAGGGAGAGAGTGAGGGATGGGGAGGGAGAGAGTGAGGGATGGGGAGGGAGAGAGTGAGGGATGGGGAGGGAGAGAGTGAGGGATGGAGAGGGAGAGAGTGAGGGATGGGGAGAGAGAGAGTGACAGAAAGAAACAGAATGAAAAGTGTTAATTGAGCTGTTTGTCTCTGTCTCTCATTGTGGGGCCCACAAAGAGTATTTAAATGGAGATGTCGAAACCATCCCAGTGATTTCACACAACACAAAACTGTCTCTAAACCAGAGGCTGAGAGAAGCTGAAAATTTCAATTACTACCCGCAACCCATCAACATTCCCTGAACAAGCACACCATCTGCAGGGAGAACTGGCACATAACATGTCACAGCACGGAGTTAGATACTGATCTACACTGTCCCCATCAAACACTCCCAGGACAGGTACAGCACGGGGTTAGTTACAGAGTAAAGCTCCCTCTACACTGTCCCCATCAAACACTCCCAGGACAGGTACAGCACGGGGTTAGATACAGAGTAAAGCTCCCTCTACACTGTCCCCATCAAACACTCCCCGGACAGGGTACAGCACGGGGTTAGATACAGAGTAAAGCTCCCTCGACACTGTCCCCATCAAACACTCCCAGGACAGGTACAGCACGGGGTTAGATACAGAGTAAAGCTCCCTCTACACTGTCCCCATCAAACACTCCCAGGACAGGTACAGCACGGGGTTAGATACAGAGTAAAGCTCCCTCTACACTGTCCCCATCAAACACTCCCAGGACAGGTACAGCACGGGTTAGATACAGAGTAAAGCTCCCTCTACACTGTCCCCATCAAACACTCCCAGGACAGGTACAGCACGGGGTTAGATACAGAGTAAAGCTCCCTCTACACTGTCCCCGTGAAACACTCCCAGGACAGGTACAGCACAGGGTTAGATACAGAGTAAAGCTCCCTCTACACTGTCCCCATCAAACACTCCCAGGACAGGTACAGCACGGGGTTAGATACAGACTAAAGCTCCCTCTACACTGTCCCCATCAAACACTCCCAGGACAGGTACAGCACGGGGTTAGATACAGAGTAAAGCTCCCTCTGCACTGTCCCCATCAAACACTCCCAGGACAGGTACAGCACGGGGTTAGATACAGAGTAAAGCTCCCTCTACACTGTCCCCATCAAACACTCCCAGGACAGGTACAGCACGGGGTTAGATACAGAGTAAAGCTCCCTCTACACTGTCCCCATCAAACACTCCCAGGACAGGTACAGCACGGGGTTAGATACAGAGTAAAGCTCCCTCTACACTGTCCCCATCAAACACTCCCAGGACAGGTACAGCACGGGGTTAGATACAGAGTAAAGCTCCCTCTACACTGTCCCCATCAAACACTCCCAGGACAGGTACAGCACTGGGTTACATGCAGAGTAAAGCTCCCTCTACACTGTCCCCATCAAACACTCCCAGGACAGGTACAGCACGGGGTTAGATACAGAGTAAAGCTCCCTCTACACTGTCCCCATCAAACACTCCCAGGACAGGTACAGCACGGGGTTAGATACAGAGTAAAGCTCCCTCTACACTTTCCCCATCAAACACTCCCAGGACAGGTACCGCACGGGGTTAGATACAGAGTAAAGCTCCCCCTACACTGTCCCCATCAACACTCCCAGGACAGGTACAGCACGGGGTTAGATACAGAGTAAAGCTCCCTCTACACTGTCCCATCAACACCCCCAGGACAGGTACAGCATTTGGTTCGATACAGAGTAAAGCTCCCTGTACACTGTCCCATCAAACACTCCCAGGGCAGGTACAGCACGGGGTTAGATACAGAGTAAAGCTCCCTCTACACTGTCCCCATCAAACACCCCCAGGACAGGTACAGCATTGGGTTAGATACAGAGTAAAGCTCCCTGTACACTGTCCCCATCAAACACTCCCAGGACAGGTACAGCACGGGGTTAGATACAGAGTAAAGCTCCCTCTACACTGTCCCCATCAAACACCCCCAGGACAGGCACAGCATTGGGTTAGATACAGAGTAAAGCTCCCAGTACACTGTCCCCATCAAACACTCCAGGACAGGTACAGCACGGGGTTAGATACAGAGTAAAGCTCCCTCTACACTGTCCCCATCAAACACTCCCAGGACAGGTCCAGCACGGGGTTAGATACAGAGTAAAGCTCCCGCGACACTTTCCCCATCAAACACTCCCAGGACAGGTACAGCACGCGGTTAGATACAGAGTAAAGCTCCCAGTACACTGTCCCCATCAAACACCCCCAGGACAGGTACAGCATTGGGTTAGATACAGAGTAAAGCTCCCTGTACACTGTCCCCATCAAACACTCCCAGGGCAGGTACAGCACGGGGTTAGATACAGAGTAAAGCTCCCTCTACACTGTCCCCATCAAACACCCCCAGGACAGGTACAGTATTGGGTTAGATACAGAGTAAAGCTCCCTGTACACTGTCCCCATCAAACACTCCCAGGACAGGTACAGCACGGGGTTAGATACAGAGTAAAGCTCCCTCTACACTGTCCCCATCAAACACCCCCAGGACAGGTACAGCATTGGGTTAGATACAGAGTAAAGCTCCCAGTACACTGTCCCCATCAAACACTCCCAGGACAGGTACAGCACGGGGTTAGATACAGAGTAAAGCTCCCTCTACACTGTCCCCATCAAACACTCCCAGGACAGGTCCAGCACGGGGTTAGATACAGAGTAAAGCTCCCGCTACACTTTCCCCATCAAACACTCCCAGGACAGGTACAGCACGCGGTTAGATACAGAGTAAAGCTCCCTCTACACTGTCCCCATCAAACACTCCCAGGACAGGTACAGCACGGGGCTAGATACAGAGTAAAGCTCCCTCTACACTGTCCCCATTAAACACTCCCAGGACAGGTACAGCACGGGGTTGGAAACAGGATACAGGGTTGTCTGTAACTCGGATTGTGGGATATGAGGACTAGGACTGTGCTCAGTGCGATGAATGTGAGAATTTCAGATAGATTGTATTGTTGGTATTTGGTGCAGTTAAATGCCTAGGTTGGACTGCTGCAGTCCCGTTTTAAATCATAGTTTGAAAGGTTGGGAACCAGGAGTGCAATTGAACTGTCATAAACAACTGGGCTAATGGAATGTGGTTTGGATTAAGGGAATTCCCTGTGGAGTTAATTCGTTTTTAGCTCGGTTCGATGATGTAGCTTGTGGGTGGAGGTCAGGCATCAGGCATTTTGAGAAAACAGTTCAGTTTTGAGCTGATTGAAGCCAGATGTCAAGCGGTTTTGCTCCCACTGCAGTTCAGTTAACAGATGAACGGTCTTTAAAGCAGTGCAGACTTGGCTGAGTCCACGGGGCAGCTGAAACAAGCTGAGAAACGTCTGAAGAGATACAGCCAGAGTTTCTGCTTGGGTCTGGCAGGGGTCAGATCTTATCTTTAGAGCAGTGTGAAAAGATACCTTACTCAAAGAACATTTCGGTAAAGCAGGTATTCCAATTGTAAGAGTCCTTCCTGTTTATTCCCTTATTCCCTCTTTCTTTTATTTTTTGCTGTGACATTTGTGATCCCTGGATGATTAATGGACCTGTGACTTTAAGACAAGCAGCCTGTAAGGAGTCTGTACCTTTAATTCAAACAGAAGAATCCGGAAGGCTGTACTGTTTTAGACTAGAGATTGCAGGCTGGCCAGTGTCAGTGATGACCCGGTTTGATTGATTTGGCTGGTCGGCAGTGAATTGGCCCAAACGGCTGTGCTCCGCCCGGTAACCGGCGGTGATTGGGTCTGCCCCCACTGCTGGAATGTTTTTGAGAGTCCCGAAGGTTGGGTTTGGATTCAGTTTGACTCCAGGCAGCCCTAGGGGAGGGAAGCTTGCTGCCTGTGAGTACGGTATTGTCTAACCTGCGGGCACCCTGACTGAATGACTCTGCAAGGAAGACCATGACCAACAGCAAACCAGAGACTTTAATCAACCAGCTCGCTGGGATGGAAGCGAGATACAGATCCGCCATTTGAAGCAAAGACTCTTATCTTTTGACCTTCATCCTTATTATTTTTACCCCTTTCCCCCCTCTGTGTTTGTCTGTCTTGTGTGTGTGGGTTGCGGGTGGGGCAGTTAACGAGGGTAGTAGGTATTAGTCTGTTATCCAGTTGTAATTACTGTATATTTCATGATAGTTCTCGGAATAAATAAACCAGTAATTGCATTTACAAACCTGGTGAGTGTAATTATTGGGCAGGCAAGGGCCAAAGACATTTTTATAGAAATGTTTGGTTAATTCACTTGTGTTGTGACTCCGGGACGGGAGGAATTAACCCCGTACTTACCCAGCGAAATACCCAGTGGTGTTTAATGTGGATTAAGCAGTATTTATTTCTTGTTGTTTGATTGGGAATAAAGATTGCAGTTAAGGGTTTTGGATTCACTGCATGGATTAGCTTTGTTCAAAGGGAAATTGTAAGCTATTTTCTGCTGTGATGTCAAATATATTTTAATACTGTGTTTAGTAATAAGGTTTGTTTTAATAAACAACATCCCTATTTTACGTGGACACAGTTGGAAGAGAGAAGGAATCGTAATAACAGTAACTCCGAGTGTGGGATACGGAGACCGGGACTGTGCGCAGTAACCCCGAGTATGGGACACGGAGACCGGGACTGTGCACAGTAACTCCGAGTGTGGGATACGGAGACCGAGACTGTGCGCAGTAACTCCGAGTGTGGGATACGGAGACCGGGACTGTGCGCAGTAACTCGGAGTGTGGGATACGGAGACCGGGACTGTGCGCAGTAACTCCGAGTGTGGGATACGGAGACCGGGACTGTGCGCAGTAACTCCGAGTGTGTGATACGGAGACCGGGACTGTGCGCAGTAACTCCGAGTGTGGGATACGGAGACCGGGACTGTGCGCAGTAACTCCGAGTGTGGGATACGGAGACCGGGACTGTGCGCAGTAACTCCGAGTGTGGGATACGGAGACCGGGACTGTGCGCAGTAACTCCGAGTGTGGGATACGGAGACCGGGACTGTGTGCAGTAACTCCGAGTGTGGGATACGGAGACCGGGACTGTGCGCAATAACTCCGAGTGTGGGATAAGGAGACCGGGACTGTACGCAGTAACTCCGAGTGTGGGATATGGAGATCGGGACGGTGCGCAGTAACTCCGAGTGTGGGATAACGAGACCGGGAGTGTGCGCAGTAACTCCGAGTGTGGGATACAGAGACCGGGTCTGTGCGCAGTAACTCCGAGTGTGGGATTCGGAGACCGGGACTGTGCGCAGTAACCCCGAGTGTGGGATACGGAGACCGGGACTGTGCGCAGTAACTCCGAGTGTGGGATACGGAGACCGGGACTGTGCGCAGTAACTCCGAGTGTGGGATACGGAGACCGGGACTGTGCGCAGTAACTCCGAGTCTGGGATACGGAGACCGGAACTGTGTGTAGTAACTCCGAGTGTGGGTTACGGAGACCGGGACTGTGCGCAGTAACTCTGCGAGTGTGGGATACGGAGACCGGGACTGTGCGCAGTAACTCCGAGTGTGGGATACGGAGACCGGGACTGTGCGCAGTAACTCCGAGTGTGGGATACGGAGACCGGGACTGTGCGCAGTAACCCCGAGTGTGGGATACGGAGACCGGGACTGTGCGCAGTAACTCCGAGTGTGGGATACGGAAACCGGGACAGTGCGCAGTAACTCCGAGTGTGGGATACGGAGACCGGGACTGTGTGCAGTAACTCCGAGTGTGGGATACGGAGACCGGGACTGTGCGCAGTAACTCCGAGTGTGGGATACGGAGACCGGGACTGTGCGCAGTAACTCCGACTGTGGGATACGGAGACCGGGACTGTGCGCAGTAACTCCGAGTGTGGGTACGGAGACCGGGACTGTGCGCAGTAACTCCGAGTGTGGGATACGGAGACCGGGACTGTGCGCAGTAACTCCGAGTGTGGGATACGGAGACCGGGACTGTGCGCAGTAACTCCGAGTGTGGGATACGGAGACCGGGACTGTGCGCAGTAACTCCGAGTGTGGGATACGGAGACCGGGACTGTGCGCAGTAACTCCGAGTGTGGGATACGGAGACTGGGACTGTGCGCAGTAACTCCGAGTCTGGGATACGGAGACCGGGACTGTGCGCAGTAACTCCGAGTGTGGGATACGGAGACCGGGATTGTGCGCAGTAACTCCGAGTGTGGGTTACGGAGGCCGGGACTGTGCGCAGTAACTCCGAGTGTGGGATACGGAGACCGGGACTGTGCGCAGTAACTCCGAGTGTGGGATACGGAGACCGAGACTGTGCGCAGTAACTCCGAGTGTGGGATACGGAGACCGGGACTGTGCGCAGTAACTCCGAGTCTGGGATACGGAGACCGGAACTGTGTGTAGTAACTCCGAGTGTGGGTTACGGAGACCGGGACTGTGAGCAGTAACTCCGAGTCTGGGATACGGAGACCGGGTCTGTGCGCAGTAACTCCGAGTGTGGGATACGGAGACCGGGACTGTGCGCAGTAACTCCGAGTGTGGGATACGGAGACCGGGACTGTGCGCAGTAACTCCGAGTGTGGGATACGGAGACCGGGACTGTACGCAGTAACTCCGAGTGTGGGATACGGAGACTGGGACTGTGCGCAGTAACTCCGAGTGTGGGATACGGAGATCGGGACTGTGCGCAGTAACTCTGCGAGTGTGGGATACGGTGACCGGGACTGTGCGCAGTAACTCCGAGTGTGGGATACGGAGACCGGGACTGTGCGCAGTAACTCCGAGTGTGGGATACGGAGACCGGGACTGTGCGCAGTAACTCCGAGTGTGGGATACGGAGACCGGGACTGTGCGCAGTAACTCCGAGTGTGGGATACGGAGACCGGGACTGTGTGTAGTAACTCCGAGTGTGGGATACGGAGACCGGGACTGTGCGCAGTAACTCCGAGTGTGGGATACGGAGACCGGGACTGTGCGCAGTAACTCCGAGTGTGGGATACGGAGACCGGGACTGTGCGCAGTAACTCCGAGTGTGGGATACGGAGACCGGGACTGTGTGCAGTAACTCCGAGTGTGGGATACGGAGACCGGGACTGTGTGCAGTAACTCCGAGTGTGGGATACGGAGACCGGGACTGTGTGCAGTAACTCCGAGTGTGGGATACGGAGACCGGGACTGTGCGCAGTAACTCCCGAGTGTGGGATACGGAGACCGGGACTGTGCGCAGTAACTCCGAGTGTGGGATACGGAGACCGGGACTGTGCGCAGTGACTCCGAGTGTGGGATACGGAGACCGGGACTGTGCGCAGTAACTCCGAGTGTGGGATACGGAGACCGGGACTGTGCGCAGTAACTCCGAGTGTGGGATACGGAGACCGGGACTGTGCGCAGTGACTCCGAGTGTGGGATACGGAGACTGGGACTGTGCGCAGTAACTCCGAGTGTGGGATACGGAGACCGGGACTGTGCGCAGTAACTCCCGAGTGTGGGATATGGAGACCGGGACTGTGCGCAGTAACTCCGAGTGTGGGATACGGAGACCGGGACTGTGCGCAGTAACTCCGAGTGTGGGATACGGAGACCGGGACTGTGCGCAGTAACTCCGAGTGTGGGATACGGAGACCGGGACTGTGCGCAGTAACTCCGAGTGCGGGATACGGAGACCGGGACTGTGCGCAGTAACTCCGAGTGTGGGATACGGAGACCGGGACTGTGCGCAGTAACTCCGAGTGTGGGATACGGAGACCGGGACTGTGCGCAGTAACTCCCGAGTGTGGGATACGGAGACCGGGACTGTGCGCAGTAACTCCGAGTGTGGGATACGGAGACCGGGACTGTGTGCAGTAACTCCGAGTGTGGGATACGGAGACCGGGACTGTGTGCAGTAACTCCGAGTGTGGGATACGGAGACCGGGACTGTGTGCAGTAACTCCGAGTGTGGGATACGGAGACCGGGACTGTGCGCAGTAACTCCGAGTGTGGGATACGGAGACCGGGACTGTGCGCAGTAACTCCGAGTGTGGGATACGGAGACCGGGACTGTGTGCAGTAACTCCGAGTGTGGGATACGGAGACCGGGACTGTGTGCAGTAACTCCGAGTGTGGGATACGGAGACCGGGACTGTGCGCAGTAACTCCGAGTGTGGGATACGGAGACGGGGACTGTGCGCAGTAACTCCGAGTGTGGGATACGGATACCGGGACTGTGCGCAGTAACTCCGAGTATGGGATACGGAGACGGGGACTGTGTGCAGTAACTCCGAGTGTGGGATACGGAGACCGGGACTGTGCGCAGTAACTCCGAGTGTGGGATACGGAGACCGGGACTGTGCGCAGTAACTCCGAGTGTGGGATACGGAGACCGGGACTGTGCGCAGTAACTCCGAGTGTGGGATACGGAGACCGGGACTGTGCGCAGTAACTCCGAGTGTGGGATACGGAGACGGGGACTGTGCGCAGTAACTCCGAGTGTGGGATACGGATACCGGGACTGTGCGCAGTAACTCCGAGTGTGGGATACGGAGACGGGGACTGTGTGCAGTAACTCCGAGTGTGGGATACGGAGACCGGGACTGTGCGCAGTAACTCCGAGTGTGGGATACGGAGACCGGGACTGTGTGCAGTAACTCCGAGTGTGGGATACGGAGACCGGGACTGTGCGCAGTAACTCCGAGTGTGGGATACGGAGACCCGGGACTGTGCGCAGTAACCCCGAGTGTGGGATATGGAGACCGGGACTATGCGCAGTAACTCCGAGTGTGGGTACGGAGACCGGGACTGTGCGCAGTAACTCCGAGTGTGGGATACGGAGACCGGGACTGTGCGCAGTAACTCCGAGTGTGGGATACGGAGACCGGGACTGTGCGCAGTAACTCCGAGTGTGGGATACGGAGACCGGGACTGTGCGCAGTAACTCCGAGTGTGGGATACGGAGACCGGGACTGTGCGCAGTAACTCCGAGTGTGGGATACGGAGACTGGGACTGTGCGCAGTAACTCCGAGTCTGGGATACGGAGACCGGGACTGTGCGCAGTAACTCCGAGTGTGGGATACGGAGACCGGGATTGTGCGCAGTAACTCCGAGTGTGGGTTACGGAGGCCGGGACTGTGCGCAGTAACTCCGAGTGTGGGATACGGAGACCGGGACTGTGCGCAGTAACTCCGAGTGTGGGATACGGAGACCGAGACTGTGCGCAGTAACTCCGAGTGTGGGATACGGAGACCGGGACTGTGCGCAGTAACTCCGAGTCTGGGATACGGAGACCGGAACTGTGTGTAGTAACTCCGAGTGTGGGTTACGGAGACCGGGACTGTGAGCAGTAACTCCGAGTCTGGGATACGGAGACCGGGTCTGTGCGCAGTAACTCCGAGTGTGGGATACGGAGACCGGGACTGTGCGCAGTAACTCCGAGTGTGGGATACGGAGACCGGGACTGTGCGCAGTAACTCCGAGTGTGGGATACGGAGACCGGGACTGTACGCAGTAACTCCGAGTGTGGGATACGGAGACTGGGACTGTGCGCAGTAACTCCGAGTGTGGGATACGGAGATCGGGACTGTGCGCAGTAACTCTGCGAGTGTGGGATACGGTGACCGGGACTGTGCGCAGTAACTCCGAGTGTGGGATACGGAGACCGGGACTGTGCGCAGTAACTCCGAGTGTGGGATACGGAGACCGGGACTGTGCGCAGTAACTCCGAGTGTGGGATACGGAGACCGGGACTGTGCGCAGTAACTCCGAGTGTGGGATACGGAGACCGGGACTGTGTGTAGTAACTCCGAGTGTGGGATACGGAGACCGGGACTGTGCGCAGTAACTCCGAGTGTGGGATACGGAGACCGGGACTGTGCGCAGTAACTCCGAGTGTGGGATACGGAGACCGGGACTGTGCGCAGTAACTCCGAGTGTGGGATACGGAGACCGGGACTGTGTGCAGTAACTCCGAGTGTGGGATACGGAGACCGGGACTGTGTGCAGTAACTCCGAGTGTGGGATACGGAGACCGGGACTGTGTGCAGTAACTCCGAGTGTGGGATACGGAGACCGGGACTGTGCGCAGTAACTCCCGAGTGTGGGATACGGAGACCGGGACTGTGCGCAGTAACTCCGAGTGTGGGATACGGAGACCGGGACTGTGCGCAGTGACTCCGAGTGTGGGATACGGAGACCGGGACTGTGCGCAGTAACTCCGAGTGTGGGATACGGAGACCGGGACTGTGCGCAGTAACTCCGAGTGTGGGATACGGAGACCGGGACTGTGCGCAGTGACTCCGAGTGTGGGATACGGAGACCGGGACTGTGCGCAGTAACTCCGAGTGTGGGATACGGAGACCGGGACTGTGCGCAGTAACTCCCGAGTGTGGGATATGGAGACCGGGACTGTGCGCAGTAACTCCGAGTGTGGGATACGGAGACCGGGACTGTGCGCAGTAACTCCGAGTGTGGGATACGGAGACCGGGACTGTGCGCAGTAACTCCGAGTGTGGGATACGGAGACCGGGACTGTGCGCAGTAACTCCGAGTGCGGGATACGGAGACCGGGACTGTGCGCAGTAACTCCGAGTGTGGGATACGGAGACCGGGACTGTGCGCAGTAACTCCGAGTGTGGGATACGGAGACCGGGACTGTGCGCAGTAACTCCCGAGTGTGGGATACGGAGACCGGGACTGTGCGCAGTAACTCCGAGTGTGGGATACGGAGACCGGGACTGTGTGCAGTAACTCCGAGTGTGGGATACGGAGACCGGGACTGTGTGCAGTAACTCCGAGTGTGGGATACGGAGACCGGGACTGTGTGCAGTAACTCCGAGTGTGGGATACGGAGACCGGGACTGTGTGCAGTAACTCCGAGTGTGGGATACGGAGACCGGGACTGTGCGCAGTAACTCCGAGTGTGGGATACGGAGACCGGGACTGTGCGCAGTAACTCCGAGTATGGGATACGGAGACCGGGTTCGGGGTGGATGATAAGAGTTGGAAGGGAGGATTTTGGTGGCTGGTTCTGTACCTGACTGGGCTGTCATGACTCTTGCGATGGCTCTCCCAGTTGAAGTGACAGTTGCGGAGTAGAAAAATGCTGACACTTGTCACAGCTGCCAGTCCCACAAACACTTTCTTTGTCGACATTTTCTGGGCATAGCCTGGAGGAGAGAATCACAGAGAGTGAGTGTGTGCAAGCGTCAAGGTCTCCTTGGGATCACTGAGAAATGGACAGTGTGACTGTGAATGGACACACTTTACACCGAGCCCCACAATCCTATAGTGTACGGGATTAAATAACTCCCCATCTCTCCGGCTCCTCTCCCCCCATCTCTCCGGCTCCCCTCCCCCCATCTCTCCCCCTCCTCTCCCCCCATCTCTCCCCCTCCTCTCCCCCCATCTCTCCGGCTCCTCTCCCCCCATCTCTCCCCCTCCTCTCCCCCCATCTCTCCGGCTCCTCTCCCCCCATCTCTCCGGCTCCTCTCCCCCCATCTCTCCGGCTCCTCTCCCCCCATCTCTCCGGCTCCTCCCCCCCATCTCTCCCCCTCCTCTCCCCCCCATCTCTCCCCCTCCTCTCCCCCCATCTCTCCCCCTCCTCTCCCCCCATCTCTCCGGCTCCTCTCCCCCCATCTCTCCGGCTCCTCCCCCCCCATCTCTCCCCCTCCTCTCCCCCCATCTCTCCGGCTCCTCTCCCCCCATCTCTCCGGCTCCTCCCCCCCCATCTCTCCCCCTCCTCTCCCCCCATCTCTCCCCCTCCTCTCCCCCATCTCTCCGGCTCCTCTCCCCCCATCTCTCCGGCTCCTCTCCCCATCTCTCCGGCTCCTCTCCCCCCATCTCTCCGGCTCCTCTCCCCATCTCTCCGGCTCCTCTCCACCCCATCTCTCCGGCTCCTCTCCCCCCATCTCTCCGGCTCCTCTCCCCATCTCTCCGGCTCCTCTCCCCATCTCTCCGGCTCCTCCCCCCCATCTCTCCGGCTCCTCTCCCCCCATCTCTCCGGCTCCTCTCCCCATCTCTCTGCCTCCTCTCCCCCCATCACTCCGGCTCCTCCCCCCCCATCTCTCCCCCTCCTCTCCCCCATCTCTCCCCCTCCTCTCCCCCCATCTCTCCCCCTCCTCTCCCCCCATCTCTCCCCCTCCTCACCCCCCATCTCTCCCCCTCCTCTCCCCCCCATCTCTCCGGCTCCTCTCCCCCCATCTCTCCGGCTCCTCTCCCCATCTCTCCGGCTCCTCTCCCCCCATCTCTCCGGCTCCTCTCCCCCATCTCTCCGGCTCCTCTCCCCCCATCTCTCCGGCTCCTCCCCCCCCATCTCTCCCCCTCCTCTCCCCCCATCTCTCCGGCTCCTCTCCCCCCATCTCTCCGGCTCCTCCCCCCCCATCTCTCCCCCTCCTCTCCCCCCATCTCTCCCGCTCCTCTCCCCCATCTCTCCGGCTCCTCTCCCCCCATCTCTCCGGCTCCTCTCCCCATCTCTCCGGCTCCTCTCCCCCCATCTCTCCGGCTCCTCTCCCCATCTCTCCGGCTCCTCTCCACCCCATCTCTCCGGCTCCTCTCCCCCCATCTCTCCGGCTCCTCTCCCCATCTCTCCGGCTCCTCTCCCCATCTCTCCGGCTCCTCCCCCCCATCTCTCCGGCTCCTCTCCCCCCATCTCTCCGGCTCCTCTCCCCATCTCTCTGCCTCCTCTCCCCCCATCACTCCGGCTCCTCCCCCCCCATCTCTCCCCCTCCTCTCCCCCCATCTCCCCGGCTCCTCTCCCCCATCTCTCCGGCTCCTCTCCCCCCATCTCTCCGGCTCCTCTCCCCCCATCACTCCGGCTCCTCCCCCCCCATCTCTCCCCCTCCTCTCCCCCCATCTCCCCGGCTCCTCTCCCCCCATCTCCCCGGCTCCTCTCCCCCGATCTCTCCGGCTCCTCTCCCCCCATCTCTCCGGCTCCTCTCCCCCCATCTCTCCGGCTCCTCTCCCCCCATCTCTCCGGCTCCTCTCCCCCCCATCTCTCCAGCTCCTCTCCCCCCATCTCTCCGGCTCCTCTCCCCCCATCTCTCCGGCTCCTCTCCCCCCCATCTCTCCCCCTCCTCTCCCCATCTCTCCGGCTCCTCTCCCCCCATCTCTCCGGCTCCTCCCCCCCATCTCTCCGGCTCCTCTCCCCCCATCTCTCCGGCTCCTCTCCCCCCATCTCTCCCCCTCCTCTCCCCATCTCTCCGGCTCCTCTCCCCCCATCTCCCCGGCTCCTCTCCCCCCATCTCTCCGGCTCCTCTCCCCCCATCTCTCCGGCTCCTCTCCCCCCATCTCTCCGGCTCCCCCCCCCCACCTCTCCGGCTCCTCTCCCCCCATCTCTCCCCCCATCTCTCCCCCCATTTCTCCGGCTCCTCTCCCCCCATCTCTCCGGCTCCTCTCCCCCCATCTCTCCCCCTCCTCTCCCCATCTCTCCAGCTCCTCTCCCCCCATCTCTCCGGCTCCTCTCCCCCCATCTCTCCGGCTCCTCTCCCCCCATCTCTCCGGCTCCTCTCCCCCCATCTCTCCGGCTCCTCTCCCCCCATCTCTCCCCCTCCTCTCCCCCCATCTCTCCGGCTCCTCTCCCCCCATCTCTCCGGCTCCTCACCCCCCATCTCTCCGGCTCCTCTTCCCCCAGCTCTCCGGCTCCTCTCCCCCATCTCTCCGGCTCCTCTCCCCCCATCTCTCCGGCTTCTCTCCCCCCATCTCTCCGGCTCCTCCCCCCCATCTCTCCGGCTCCTCCCCCCCATCTCTCCGGCTCCTCTCCCCCCATCTCTCCGGCTCCTCTCCCCCCATCTCTCCGGCTCCTCTCCCCCCCATCTCTCCGGCTCCTCCCCCCCCATCTCTCCCCCTCCTCTCCCCCCATCTCTCCGGCTCCTCTCCCCCCATCTCTCCGGCTCCTCTCCCCCCATCTCTCCGGCTCCTCTCCCCCCATCTCTCCGGCTCCTCTCCCCCCCATCTCTCCGGCTCCTCCCCCCCCATCTCTCCCCCTCCTCTCCCCCCATCTCTCCGGCTCCTCTCCCCCCATCTCTCCCCCTCCTCTCCCCCCATCTCTCCGGCTCCTCTCCCCCCATCTCTCCGGCTCCTCTCCCCCCCATCTCTCCGGCTCCTCCCCCCCCATCTCTCCCCCTCCTCTCCCCCCATCTCTCCGGCTCCTCCCCCCCATCTCTCCGGCTCCTCTCCCCCCATCTCTCCGGCTCCTCCCCCCCATCTCTCCGGCTCCTCTTCCCCCATCTCTCCGGCTCCTCTCCCCATCTCTCCGGCTCCTCTCCCCATCTCTCCGGCTCCTCCCCCCCATCTCTCCGGCTCCTCTCCCCCCATCTCTCCGGCTCCTCTCCCCATCTCTCTGCCTCCTCTCCCCCCATCACTCCGGCTCCTCCCCCCCCATCTCTCCCCCTCCTCTCCCCCCATCTCCCCGGCTCCTCTCCCCCATCTCTCCGGCTCCTCTCCCCCCATCTCTCCGGCTCCTCTCCCCCCATCACTCCGGCTCCTCCCCCCCCATCTCTCCCCCTCCTCTCCCCCCATCTCCCCGGCTCCTCTCCCCCCATCTCCCCGGCTCCTCTCCCCCGATCTCTCCGGCTCCTCTCCCCCCATCTCTCCGGCTCCTCTCCCCCCATCTCTCCGGCTCCTCTCCCCCCATCTCTCCGGCTCCTCTCCCCCCCATCTCTCCAGCTCCTCTCCCCCCATCTCTCCGGCTCCTCTCCCCCCATCTCTCCGGCTCCTCTCCCCCCCATCTCTCCCCCTCCTCTCCCCATCTCTCCGGCTCCTCTCCCCCCATCTCTCCGGCTCCTCCCCCCCATCTCTCCGGCTCCTCTCCCCCCATCTCTCCGGCTCCTCTCCCCCCATCTCTCCCCCTCCTCTCCCCATCTCTCCGGCTCCTCTCCCCCCATCTCCCCGGCTCCTCTCCCCCCATCTCTCCGGCTCCTCTCCCCCCATCTCTCCGGCTCCTCTCCCCCCATCTCTCCGGCTCCCCCCCCCCACCTCTCCGGCTCCTCTCCCCCCATCTCTCCCCCCATCTCTCCCCCCATTTCTCCGGCTCCTCTCCCCCCATCTCTCCGGCTCCTCTCCCCCCATCTCTCCCCCTCCTCTCCCCATCTCTCCAGCTCCTCTCCCCCCATCTCTCCGGCTCCTCTCCCCCCATCTCTCCGGCTCCTCTCCCCCCATCTCTCCGGCTCCTCTCCCCCCATCTCGCCGGCTCCTCTCCCCCCATCTCTCCCCCTCCTCTCCCCCCATCTCTCCGGCTCCTCTCCCCCCATCTCTCCGGCTCCTCACCCCCCATCTCTCCGGCTCCTCTTCCCCCATCTCTCCGGCTCCTCTCCCCCATCTCTCCGGCTCCTCTCCCCCCATCTCTCCGGCTTCTCTCCCCCCATCTCTCCGGCTCCTCCCCCCCATCTCTCCGGCTCCTCCCCCCCATCTCTCCGGCTCCTCTCCCCCCATCTCTCCGGCTCCTCTCCCCCCATCTCTCCGGCTCCTCTCCCCCCCATCTCTCCGGCTCCTCCCCCCCCATCTCTCCCCCTCCTCTCCCCCCATCTCTCCGGCTCCTCTCCCCCCATCTCTCCGGCTCCTCTCCCCCCATCTCTCCGGCTCCTCTCCCCCCATCTCTCCGGCTCCTCTCCCCCCCATCTCTCCGGCTCCTCCCCCCCCATCTCTCCCCCTCCTCTCCCCCCATCTCTCCGGCTCCTCTCCCCCCATCTCTCCCCCTCCTCTCCCCCCATCTCTCCGGCTCCTCTCCCCCCATCTCTCCGGCTCCTCTCCCCCCCATCTCTCCGGCTCCTCCCCCCCCATCTCTCCCCCTCCTCTCCCCCCATCTCTCCGGCTCCTCCCCCCCATCTCTCCGGCTCCTCTCCCCCCATCTCTCCGGCTCCTCCCCCCCATCTCTCCGGCTCCTCTTCCCCCATCTCTCCGGCTCCTCTCCCCCCATCTCTCCGGCTCCTCTCCCCCCATCTCTCCGGCTCCTCTCCCCCATCTCTCCAGCTCCTATCCCCCCATCTCTCCGGCTCCTCCCCCCCACCTCTCCGGCTCCTCTCTCCCCCATCTCTCCGGCTCCTCTCCCCCCCTCGGGACGTCCCGAAGTGCCTCACTCACAATGAGGGGGTTATTTTTGAAGTGAGGTCTCTGTTGTGATGTGGGAAACGCAGCAGCCAATTTACACACAGCAAGATCCCACATCGCTCTCCGTCTCTTTCTCTCTCCCCGTCTCACTCCTTTCCTTTCCCCTCCCTCTCTCTCCCCTTCTTTCTCTCTCTCGTTCCGTCTCCACCTCTCTCCGTCTCCACCTCCCACTCTCTCCATCCCTCTCCGCTTCTCTATCTCCCTCTCTCTAACCTCCATTCTCTCTCTCTCTCTCCCCCCCTCCCCTCTCAAGACGTTGATCCAAACCGATGCCTTTGGGACGAGCGTGTCGACACCGCTCCCTAATTCTCTCTGAATGTGGTTCGGGGTCAAATGCTGTCTGGTTGACGCTCAGTCAGGGGGAGACCCCCCCTCCCAGCATCCACCCAGTCGATCCTGGAAGAACTTTGTATGTTTCACTGAGATTGCCTTGCCTTCTTCAAAACTCTGGGAGTACAGACCCAAACTCCTCAATCTCTCCTCAATCTCAATCTCGTCATCCCAGGGCTTAGCCTGGTGATCTGCTTTGACCCCAATGGCCAATCTGTCCTTTCCCATGACCAGAGCCATGCTCGATACTCCAGGTACGGCCTCAGCCAGGCTCCCGAACAACTGCGGGACGATATTGTCGCTCCTCTACTCGAATCCTCTCATGGCGAAGGTGTTAGACCTAACCTGCAGATTCAGCTGCACTTTGCGAATCACGAAACCTCAGTAGAAATTGAAGTTAAAACTTGTCAGGTACAAATAAGAATCGTTTTATTTGTCTTCTATTGATTACAATTGAGAGTCAGTTCAAAGTCTAATTCTCTAATAAGCCCAGACTCACAGAGAGGCAATTGGTAGACAATTGAAACTTTCAAAGAATCACGGAAATTATTTTCTTGTTTAGGCAAAACAGCTCGCAAAAACCTCAGAAGTCCAAGTCAGAAAGAGAGACATGAAAGACAGGAAGATAGCGACTAGAAGTCAAAGTATACGTTGACTCTTTTTTATTTTTTCTTCTTTTTAAAAAAAATAAATTTAGAGTCTCCAATTGATTTTTTTCCCAATTAAAGGGGCAATTTTAGCGCGGCCAATCCACCTGCCCCTGCACATCTTTTCGGGTTGCGGGGGGCGAAACCCACGCAGACACGGGGAGAATGCGCAAACTCCACACGGACAGTGACCCTCAATCGAACCTGTGATCTCGGCGCCGTGAGGCAGCAGTGCTAACCTTCTGCGCCACCGTGCTGCCCTCGTATAGAATGGTTCATGAGAGAGAGAGAGTGATCCGGGTAAAAATGGCCGAACGATACCTCACAGTTATACTGTATCATATCTGTCCTATGTAATCCTAATTGGTTTGCGTTCGAGTCAAATACATTTGATTTGATGGTAAGCTGTCCATCTTCCAAATGCAATATTAGTCCAAAATGTTTCATCGATGAATTCCTGTATGAGCTATGGAATGCGATTCAGCTTCCTCATCACAAGCTGCTGGAACCGGGTTCTTCCTGAGTACAATAGCGCCTTAAGGTCCCTGTGCCGTTGCCATGGAGCCTGCCCTGTCCTGGGTCACTTTATCTTGCAAATGTATTTGTTAGAAGATGGAATACAATGTTGACAAATGTGAGGTTATCCATTTTGGGAGGAATAACAGCAAAAGGGATTATTATTTAAATGATAAAATATTAAAACATGCTGCTGTGCAGAGAGACCTGGGTGTGCTAGTGCATGAGTCGCAAAAAGTTGGTTTACAGGTGCAACAGGTGATTAAGAAGGCAAATGGAATTTTGTCCTTCATTGCTAGAGGGATGGAGTTTAAGACTAGGGAGGTTATGCTGCAATTGTATAGGGTGTTAGTGAGGCCACACCTGGAGTATTGTGTTCAGTTTTGGTCTCCCTACTTGAAAAAGGACATACTGGCACTGGAGGGTGTGCAGAGGAGATTCACTAGGTTAATCCCAGAGCTGAAGGGGTTGGATTACGAGGAGAGGTTGAGTAGACTGGGACTGTACTCGTTGGAATTTAGAAGGATGAGGGG
>NC_092730.1:9242014-9257014 GCF_047496885.1 Scyliorhinus torazame | reverse complement strand
GAGATAGAGAGAGAGAGAGACTGACAGAGAGAGGCGGTGAGAGAGACAGAGAGACGGAGAGATAGAGAGAGAGAGACCGACAGAGAGAGGCGGTGAGAGAGACAGAGAGAGAGAGACAGAGAGATAGAGAGAGAGAGAGACCGACAGAGAGAGGCGGTGAGAGAGACAGAGAGACGGAGAGATAGAGAGAGAGAGACCGACAGAGAGAGGCGGTGAGAGAGACGGAGAGATAGAGAGAGAGAGACCGACAGAGAGAGGCGGTGAGAGAGACAGAGAGACGGAGAGATAGAGAGAGAGAGACCGACAGAGAGAGGCGGTGAGAGAGACAGAGAGACGGAGAGATAGAGAGAGACCGACAGAGAGAGGCGGTGAGAGAGACAGAGAGACGGAGAGATAGAGAGACGGAGAGACAGAGAGACGGAGAGATAGAGAGAGAGAGACCGACAGAGAGAGGCGGTGAGAGAGACAGAGAGACGGAGAGATAGAGAGAGAGAGACCAACAGAGAGAGGCGGTGAGAGAGACAGAGAGAGAGAGACCGACAGAGAGAGGCGGTGAGAGAGACAGAGAGACCCTCTCGTTGTGCTTTCAGGAGATAGACTGAAAGTCCTCGGGTCTCCGAAAATCATTGCACTGGGATAGGATCCAATCGCCGCCTGTTACCGGGCACAGTACGGTCTTTGTGCCCTATTCATGGCCAACCAATCAAACCGAGCCCCACCCCAACTCTCTCTCTCAGGTGCCGACCAGCACAGTGTTCCCTCCTGTACCCTCTGAATTCTGCTGCTTGACTTAAAGACGCATGTCCATTAATCATCTGTGGATCAAAAAGTATATCAGCAAAATATCGGAAAGGGGAGATCGGAGAATCAACAGGAAGGATCCTTACAGCCACCATGGGCGGGATTCTCCGATATCGGCGCGATATCCGCCGACCGGCGCCAAAAATGGCGCGACTCAGTCCGGCATCGCGCCGCCCCAAAGGTGCGGACGTTTCCGCACCTTGAGCGGCCGAGCCCTCACCGTGAGGGGCTAGGCCCGAGCCGGACTGATTTCCGTCCCGCCAGCTGGCGCGAAACTGACTTTGCCGGGCGGCGCATGCGCGGGAGCGTCAGCGGCCGCTCACGGCATCCCCGCGCAGGCGCAGTGGGGGGGGGGTCTCTTCCGCCTCCGCCATGGTGGAGACCGTGGCGGAGGCGGTCGGGAAAAAGTGCCCCCACGGCACAGGCCTGCCCGCGGATCGGTGGGCCCCGATCGCGGGCCAGGCCACCGCGGGGGCACCCCCCGGGGCCAGATCGCCCCGCGCCCCTCCCCAGGACCCCGGAGCCCGCCCGCGCCGCCTTGTCCCGCCGTCCCAAAGGTGGTTCAATCCACGCCGGCTGGCGAGGGTGGACAGCGGCGGGACTTCGGACCATCGCGGGCCGGATAATCGCTGGGGGATTCCCGCCGACCGGCGCGATACCCGCCCCCGCCGAATCTCCGGTGGCGGAGAATTCGGGACACGGTGGAGGCGGGATTCACGCCGGCCCCCGGCGATTCTCCGACCCGGTGGGGGGGGTCGGAGAATCACGCCCCATATCTTTGTCCTTCCTAATTACTCGATACACTTTAGCCTTTAGCCACTCAGGGCCATCAACATCTCCCGATACATCACCATTTAAGAAATGCTCTGCATTTCTCTTTATCACACCAAACCTCCTCGAAGCCTCTTTGCACCTTCTCATTCCCACCTAGTGTGGTGTCACCGGCAAACTTGGACATCTTACATATAATCCCCGCATCCAATTCATTGATATAGATTGCAAATAGCTGGGGCCCATCCACCCGTCCTCACAGTGGCCCATTCATCACAGCTTGCCAAGCCGGGGGCGACCCCCTGATCCCCACTCTCTGCTATGTGCCACTTAACCAGTTTTCAATCCTTCGAAAAAGGGGAGGCGCGGTCCACCTGAGGAAGGAGCAGCGCTCCGAAAGCTAGTGATTCAAAACAAACCTGTTGGACTTCAACCTGGTGTAAGACTTCTCACTGTGCTCAACCCAGTCCAACGCCGGCATCTCCACATCAGAGGCACAATGTAACTGACATGAAATCGCCTAGTTACAATGTATCTGGAGTGGGACTGGCCAGATACAATGTAACTGGCATGAAATCGCCTAGTTACAATGTATCTGGAGTGGGACTGACTAGATACAATGTAACTGGCATGAAATCGCCTAGTTACAATGTATCTGGAGTGGGACTGGCCAGATACAATGTAACTGACATGAAATCGCCTAGTTACAATGTATCTGGAGTGGGACTGACTGGATACAATGTAACTGACATGAAATTGTCTCGTTACAATGTATCTGGAGTGGGACTGACTAGATACAATGTAACTGACATGAAATTGTCTCGTTACAATGTATCTGGAGTGGGACTGACTGGATACAATGTAACTGACATGAAATCGCCTAGTTACAATGTATCTGGAGCGGGACTGACTAGATACAATGTAACTGACATGAAATCGCCTAGTTACAATGTATCTGGAGCGGGACTGACTAGATACAATGTCACTGACATGAAATTGTCTCGTTACAATGTATCTGGAGTGGGACTGACTAGATACAATGTAACTAACATGAAATCGCCTAGTTACAATGTATCTGGAGTGGGACTGACTAGATACAATGTAACTGACATGAAATTGTCTCGTTACAATGTATCTGGAGTGGGACTGGCCAGATACAATGTAACTGACATGAAATCGCCTAGTTACAATGTATCTGGAGCGGGACTGACTAGATACAATGTAACTGACATGAAATCACCTAGTTACAATGTATCTGGAGTGGGACTGGCCAGATACAATGTAACTGACATGAAATCACCTAGTTACAATGTATCTGAAGTGGGACTGACTAGATACAATGTAACTGACATGAAATCACCTAGTTACAATGTATCTGGAGTGGGACTGGCCAGATACAATGTAACTGACATGAAATCACCTAGTTACAATGTATCTGGAGTGGGACTGACTAGATACAATGTAACTGACATGAAATCACCTAGTTACAATGTATCTGGAGTGGGACTGGCCAGATACAATGTAACTGACATGAAATCACCTAGTTACAATGTATCTGGAGTGGGACTGGCCAGATACAATGTAACTGACATGAAATCGCCTAGTTAGAACATAGAACATAGAACAATACAGCGCAGTACAGGCCCTTCGGCCCACGATGTTGCACCGAAACAAAAGCCATCTAACCTACACTATGCCATTATCATCCATATGTTTATCCAATAAACTTTTAAATGCCCTCAATGTTGGCGAGTTCACTACTGTAGCAGGTATAGAACATAGATGTAGCAGGTATAGAACATAGATACAATGTATCTGGAGTGGGACTGACTGGATACAATGTAACTGACATGAAATCGCCTAGTTACAATGTATCTGGAGTGGGACTAGCTGGATACAATGTAACTGACATGAAATCGCCTAGTTACAATGTATCTGGAGTGGGACTGACTGGATACAATGTAACTGACATGAAATCGCCTAGTTACAATGTATCTGGAGTGGGACTGACTAGATACACTGTAACTGACATGAAATCACCTAGTTACAATGTATCTGGAGTGGGACTGACTAGATACAATGTAACTGACATGAAATCACCTAGTTACAATGTATCTGGAGTGGGACTGACTAGATACACTGTAACTGACATGAAATCACCTAGTTACAATGTATCTGGAGTGGGACTGACTAGATACAATGTAACTGACATGAAATCGCCTAGTTACAATGTATCTGGAGTGGGACTGACTGGATACAATGTAACTGACATGAAATCACCTAGTTACAATGTATCTGGAGTGGGACTGACTAGATACAATGTAACTGACATGAAATCACCTAGTTACAATGTATCTGGAGTGGGACTGACTGGATACAATGTAACTGACATGAAATCACCTAGTTACAATGTATCTGGAGTGGGACTGACTAGATACAATGTAACTGACATGAAATCGCCTAGTTACAATGTATCTGGAGTGGGACTGACTGGATACAATGTAACTGACATGAAATCGCCTAGTTACAATGTATCTGGAGTGGGACTGACTGGATACAATGTAACTGACATGAAATCGCCTAGATACAATGTATCTGGAGCGGGACTGGCCAGATACAATGTAACTAACATGAAATTACCTAGTTACAATGTATCTGGAGTGGGACTGACTAGATACAATGTAACTGACATGAAATCGCCTAGTTACAATGTATCTGGAGTGGGACTGACTAGATACACTGTAACTGACATGAAATCGCCTAGTTACAATGTATCTGGAGTGGGACTGACTGGATACAATGTAACTGACATGAAATCGCCTAGTTACAATGTATCTGGAGTGGGACTGACTGGATACAATGTAACTGACATGAAATTACCTAGTTACAATGTATCTGGAGTGGGACTGACTAGATACACTGTAACTGACATGAAATCGCCTAGTTACAATGTATCTGGAGTGGGACTGACTAGATACAATGTAACTGACATGAAATCGCCTAGTTACAATGTATCTGGAGTGGGACTAGCTGGATACAATGTAACTGACATGAAATCGCCTAGTTACAATGTATCTGGAGTGGGACTGACTGGATACAATGTAACTGACATGAAATCGCCTAGTTACAATGTATCTGGAGCGGGACTGACTAGATACAATGTAACTGACATGAAATCACCTAGTTACAATGTATCTGGAGTGGGACTGGCCAGATACAATGTAACTGACATGAAATCACCTAGTTACAATGTATCTGGAGCGGGACTGACTAGATACAATGTAACTGACATGAAATCGCCTAGTTACAATGTATCTGGAGTGGGACTAGCTGGATACAATGTAACTGACATGAAATCGCCTAGTTACAATGTATCTGGAGTGGGACTGACTAGATACAATGTAACTGACATGAAATCGCCTAGTTACAATGTATCTGGAGCGGGACTGACTAGATACAATGTAACTGACATGAAATCACCTAGTTACAATGTATCTGGAGTGGGACTGGCCAGATACAATGTAACTGACATGAAATCACCTAGTTACAATGTATCTGGAGTGGGACTGACTAGATACAATGTAACTGACATGAAATCACCTAGTTACAATGTATCTGGAGTGGGACTGGCCAGATACAATGTAACTGACATGAAATTGTCTCGTTACAATGTATCTGGAGCGGGACTGACTAGATACAATGTAACTGACATGAAATCGCCTAGTTACAATGTATCTGGAGTGGGACTGACTGGATACAATGTAACTGACATGAAATCGCCTAGTTACAATGTATCTGGTGTGGGACTAGCTGGATACAATGTAACTGACATGAAATCGCCTAGTTACAATGTATCTGGAGCGGGACTGACTGGATACAATGTAACTGACATGAAATCGCCTAGTTACAATGTATCTGGAGTGGGACTGACTAGATACAATGTAACTGACATGAAATCGCCTAGTTCCAATGTAACTGGAGTGGGACTGACTAGATACAATGTAACTGACATGAAATCGCCTAGTTACAATGTATCTGGAGTGGGACTGGCTGGATACAATGTAACTGACATGAAATCGCCTAGTTACAATGTATCTGGAGAGGGACTGACTAGATACACTGTAACTAAACTGAAATCGCCTAGTTACAATGTATCTGGAGTGGGACTGGCCAGATACAATGTAACTGACATGAAATTGTCTCGTTACAATGTATCTGGAGCGGGACTGACTGGATACAATGTAACTGACATGAAATCGCCTAGTTACAATGTATCTGGAGTGGGACTGACTAGATACAATGTAACTGACATGAAATCGCCTAGTTACAATGTATCTGGAGTGGGACTGGCCAGATACAATGTAACTGACATGAAATCGCCTAGTTACAATGTATCTGGAGTGGGACTAGCTGGATACAATGTAACTGACATGAAATCGCCTAGTTACAATATATCTGGAGTGGGACTGACTAGATACAATGTAACTGAGATGAAATCGCCTAGTTACAATGTATCTGGAGTGGGACTAGCTGGACACAATGTAACTGACATGAAATTGTCTCGTTACAATGTATCTGGAGCGGGACTGACTGGATACAATGTAACTGACATGAAATCGCCTAGTTACAATGTATCTGGAGTGGGACTGGCCAGATACAATGTAACTGACATGAAATCGCCTAGTTACATTGTATCTGGAGTGGGACTAGCTGGATACAATGTAACTGACATGAAATCGCCTAGTTACAATATATCTGGAGTGGGACTGACTAGATACAATGTAACTGACATGAAATCGCCTAGTTACAATGTATCTGGAGTGTGACTAGCTGGATACAATGTAACTGACATGAAATCGCCTAGTTACAATGTATCTGGAGTGGGACTAGCTGGATACAATGTAACTGACATGAAATCGCCTAGTTACAATGTATCTGGAGCGGGACTGACTAGATACAATGTAACTGACATGAAATCGCCTAGTTACAATGTATCTGGAGTGGGACTGACTAGATACAATGTAACTGACATGAAATCGCCTAGTTACAATGTATCTGGAGCGGGACTGACTAGATACAATGTAACTGACATGAAATCGCCTAGTTACAATGTATCTGGAGTGGGACTAGCTGGATACAATGTAACTGACATGAAATCGCCTAGTTACAATGTAACTGGAGTGGGACTGACTAGATACAATGTAACTGACATGAAATCGCCTAGTTACAATGTATCTGGAGAGGGACTGACTAGATACACTGTAACTGACATGAAATCGCCTAGTTCCAATGTATCTGGAGAGGGACTGACTAGATACACTGTAACTGACATGAAATCACCTAGTTACAATGTATCTGGAGTGGGACTGACTAGATACACTGTAACTGACATGAAATCGCCTAGTTACAATGTATCTGGAGTGGGACTAGCTGGATACAATGTAACTGACATGAAATCGCCTAGTTACAATGTATCTGGAGTGGGACTGACTAGATACAATGTAACTGACATGAAATCGCCTAGTTACAATGTATCTGGAGTGGGACTGACTAGATACAATGTAACTGACATGAAATCGCCTAGTTACAATGTATCTGGAGTGGGACTGACTAGATACACTGTAACTAGAATGAAATTAACTGAAGACATTGTAACTAATGTGGAACTGATGGAATACAATGTAACTAGTATGAAACTGATTAGATACAATGTGATCAAGTTTATCTTCTTTAATATATTAAAGTAACAAAGTTTAACATGCAGCCTGGATTCAAAAACTGGAGCGGCTGGTTAAACATCGAAATAGCAGGAACGGAATAGAATTCGAACTAACGCCAGTTAAATGTAACAAATACAGCTAACAACTAATGCCGTCACTGCACTTACAGATGATTTCAACAGTGGATTTAAATAAGATGTATAATAATAACATTGTATGGCACTTCTCCCCCCCCCCCTTAAACTTTAATCCCCTTTGAAGACAGAAATACAATGACACTAATGCCTTAATTGTACATCAGACTTCAGGAGCTTTGCGACTGCTCTGTGATCTGTGCGGTAACACTGGTGATTCCGTCAACTCCTCCTCCTCTTTGCCTCTCAAGGTGCAGGGCGCTGTCCTCAGTTCAAAAAAGGCGAGGAGTAGCCTGAGGATCGACGAACAACTTAACCGTGGTGCCCAGTAATGTTCCCAGTTTGTCTTTGATTTGATTTTTTGATCTGATTTTAATTTTATTTATTGTCACGCGTACCGAAGTACAGTGAAAAGTGTTTCTCTGCGGCCGAGGGAACGTACACAGTACGTACACAGTAGACACAAGACTAATCAGCAGAGAACATTGACAAATGGTACATCGACAAACAGTGATTGGTTACGGTGCGGAACAAGGGGCCAAACAGCCAAAACAAAGCAAACCAATAGTTCAAGTAGACTAGCCTCCTTCTCTTTTACCACCAGGAGCCATGCCGCCCTTCTTGGCTGCTATATGCATTGTCTACCTCTAATGATTCACATAGTGTGATCCTCCACACCTAAAACACTCCACTGCCTCCAGCTTCCTCCTTTACTTGATGCAGGGCACCCACTTGCGTGGCGTCATTGGCCTTCCAAACATCTTTTTTCCGGAGCCTTCCGAAACGTGTCGCTTCTCCCAGCAAACGCCCGCGGAATGCTGTCCTCGTCAATGCCACACACTAGCCTGTCCCGAAGCATGTCTTCCAAACCTGCCCCAAAACTCGCAATGTTCGGAGAGCTGCCGCAATTCAGCAACAAAGTGAGCCACAAGCTGCCCTGCCTTCCGGAATTGACTGTGGAATTTGAAACGTTGCACAATCACGGGGGGGCTTGGGGCTGTGGTGATTCTGAATGAGTGTAACTAAATCCGCAAATCAAATGCCCCCAACCCCCCCCCCCCCCCACCCCGGTTTCTGCGGTGTCAGTAAATTTCTCACCTGCTGTATGTCTTCGCCCCACACTCACTAATGAGAATTCAGCACTCCCTCGCGATGCCATTTGCCAAGAAAAAAAGTGTTCCAACCTTTCCACATATTCAGTCCAGCTCTCGTTCTCTCGAGAAAACGTACTGGTAAACTCAAGCAGGGCACAATAGCAGTGCCGACTTGTCCGTAAAACTTAGCAAATCTTCCTATTGAACGGCTGAAACTCGAATTACTTTATTCTCGTCGCCAAAAAGATGCGGTAACTTGACCACGAAAAGGTCGTCGAAACACGCTGTTAATAAAGTTAATAAGTCAAGTTAATCTTTAATATATAACATTTTTTAAAGTTTAAAATACGGTATGACCTCAGAAAATTGAGCAGCTAGCTAAATATAGAAATAACAGGATAGAATTCGAACTAACAGCAGTTAAATACGAATATACACAACAAACAAAAACTGATATCACAGGACATACCAATGACAACAGCAACGGATGTAAAAAAGATGCATAATAACAATTAGGTACCAAGTTACTAGCTGGTGCAATACAAATGTAACTAGCATGAAATTGATTAGATACAATGTAACTAGCACAGAATTACAGGAATACAATGTAACTAGCATGAAATTAATTAGATACAATATAGTTAGCATAGAACTAGTGGAATACAATGTAACTAACATGAAATTAATTAGATACAATGTAACTAGCACAGAACTACGGGAATGCAGTGTAACTAGCATGAAATTAATTAGATACAATATAGTTAGCATAGAACTTGTGGAATACAATGTAACTAGCATGAAATTGATTAGATACTATGTAACTAGCATAGAACTAGAGGACTACAATGTTACTAACATGAAATTAATTAGATACAATGTAGTTAGCATAGAACTAGTGGAATATGATGTAACTAGCATAAAATTAATTAGATGCAATGAAACTAGCATAGAACTAGAGGAATACAATGTAACTAACATGAAATTGATTTAAATGCAATGTAACCAGCAGAGAACTGGAGGAATGCAATGTAACTAGCATGAAATTGATTAGATACAATGTAACTAGCACAGAACTAGTGGAATACAATGTAACTAGCATGAAATTGATTAGATACAATGTAACTAGCATAGAACTATTGGAGTACAATGTAACTAACATGAAATTGATTACATATAATGTAACTAGCACAAAACTGGTGGGATACAATGTAACATGAAATTGTTCTAAATACAATGTGACTAGCATGGAATAAATTAGATAACAATGAAACTATCATAGAACTGGAGGAATACAATGTAACTAGCATGAAATTGATTAGATACAATGTAACTAGCGGAATACAATGTAACATGAAATTGATCTAAATACAATGTGACTAGCTTGGAATTAATTAGATACAATGTAACTAGCAGAGAACTAGTGGAATACAATGTAACATGAAATTGACTAGATACAATGTAACATGAAATTGTTCTAAATACAATGTGACTAGCATGGAATTAATTAGATAACAATGAAACTATCATAGAACTGGAGGAATACAATGTAACTAACATGAAATTGACTAGATACAATGCAACATGAAATTGACTAGGAAATTGACTAGATACAATGCCATCAATGTAAAATTAACCAGATGCAATGAGGCTGCTACACAATTGACCGAATACAATGTGGCGAGCATGGGATTAATGAGATACGATGTAATTAATGTGAAATTGACTCGATGCAGTGTGACCATCGCGGAATTGGGAAGCAGGCAGAGCGGAAACAGAGGGGGCAATTTGGAACGGTAAACAGAAACATACTCACGAGCTGCAGCCTCGCGCTGTCACAATTCCTGAAACACAGATTATCTTGCTTGATTCCTGTCCGAATCCCCCAGTGGCAAATGAAAGGATTGCTGCATCTTGTGTGCCTTCTCTCTCTCTTTCGTCCCTATTCCCATCACCGCCCCCCCCCCCCCCCTCCGCCATCTACATCTGAGTGAAGGTGCAGAGAGGGGCTGGGTGGTGACACATGCCCCCCCTGATTGCAAAATGCTGCAATTCGAGCGACACTTTCTCTCTCTCTCCGGAACTGCTTCAAGCTCGGGCCACGCTGTGAGATCCAGCTGCCTTGTCGCTCGGAGGGGGAGTTTGTTCAGCTCAGCTTCCCTCCCTCTGCAGACACAGCCCAGTATATTCCAATGTGGACTGAAATCTAAAGACTGGAGCTGTTACTGACTCAGCCGCAGGGTCAGTCCGGACTGGAGCCTGAGAACGGCTGAATCCTGCATTTTCCCAGTAATAATAATCTTTACTGTCACAAGCAGGCTTACATTAACGCTGCAATGAGGTTACTGTGAAAAGCCCCTAGTCACCACATTCCGGCGCCTGTTCGGGGACACTGAGAGAATTCAGAATGTCCAATTCACCCTAACAAGCACGTCTTTCGGGGCTTGTGGGAGGAAACCGGAGCACCCGGAGGAAACCCACGCAGACACGGGGGAGGACGTGCAGACTCCGCACAGACAGTGACCCAAGCCGGGAATCGAACCTGGCGCTGTGAAGCAACGGTGCTAACCACTGTGCTACCCTGCTGCCCCTAATCAATCCTCTCACACGCCAACTATCTTTCAAGAAACAGTTCATTCTTAAAGATGAACCCGAGGTGTCTAAACCCCACCATCCATCTCCACTTCCGCACCCCCCCCCCCCTCCCGTAACTCTGCAATTTACAGTGGTCATTTTTTATGTAAACATGTCACGCAGAGCCCCGCACTGGTCAGAGGGTGTCATTGCAGCCGCTGGCGACGACATTGCCATTCGAAGTGGGGAGGGCAGGGAGAAATAAATAAAACTTACATTTGTACAGCCCAATTCACATCCTTTCCTTACTGCCCATCCCTAATTGCCCCTCGAGAAGGTGGTGGGTGAGCCGCCATCTTGAACCCGCCGCAGTCCCGTGCGGTGTAGGTACACCCCCTGTGCTGATAGGGAGGGAGTTCCAGGGTGTTGCCCCGGCGACAGTGAAGGAACGGCCGATATATTTCCCAGTCGGGGCGGTGAGTGACTCGGAGGGGAGCCTCCAGGTGGTGGGGGGTTCCCAGGTATCAGCTAGAACCTTGGTGAGTTACTGCAGTGCATCTTGTAGACGGGACACACGGCTGCTACTGTGCATCGGTGGTGGAGGGAGTAGATGCAGAAGGTGTTGAATGACCTCCTCCTGTTCATGTGTAACAGGCTCAAGGAGGGAGCTGAATGGACCTCCTCCTGTTCCTGTGTAACAGGTTAGAGGAGGGGGCTGAATGGGCCTCCTCCTGTTCCTGTGTAACAGGCTCGACGAGGGGGCTGAATGGGCCTCCTCCTGTTCCTGTGTAACAGGCTAGAGGAGGGGGCTGAATGGACCTCCTCCTGTTCCCGTGTAAGAGGCTCGAGGAGGGGGCTGAATGGGCCTCATCCTGTTCCTGTGTAACAGGCTCGACGAGGGGGCTGAATGGGCCTCCTCCTGTTACTGTGTAACAGGCTAGAGGAGGGGGCTGAATGGGCCTCCTCCTGTTCCTGTGTAACAGGCTCGAGGAGGGGGCTGAATGGGCCTCCTCCTGTTCCTGTGTAACAGGCTCGAGGAGGGGGCTAAATGGGCCTCCTCCTGTTCCTGTGTAACAGGCTCGAGGAGGGGGCTAAATGGGCCTCCTCCTGTTCCTGTGTAACAGACTCGAGGAGGGGGCTGAATGGGCCTCCTCCTGTTCCTGTGTAACAGACTCGAGGAGGGGGATGAATGGGCCTCCTCCTGTTCCTGTGTAACAGGCTCGAGGAGGGGGCTGAATGGGCCTACTCCTGTTCCTGTGTAACAGGCTCGAGGAGGCTGAATGGGCCTCCTCCTGTTCCTGTGTAACAGGCTCGAGGAAGGGGCTGAATGGGCCTCCTCCTGTTCCTGTGTAACAGGCTCGAGGAGGGGGCTGAATGGGCCTCCTCCTGTTCCTGTGTAACAGGCTAGAGGAGGGGGCTGAATAGGCCTCCTCCTGTTCCTGTGTAACAGGCCCGAGGAGGAGGGGGCTGAATGGGCTCCTCCTGTTCCTGTGTAACAGGCTCGAGGAGGGGGCTGAATGGGCCTCCTCCTGTTGCTGTGTAACAGGCTCGAGGAGGGGGCTGAATGGGCCTCCTCCTGTTCCTGTGTAACAGGCTCGAGGAGGGGGCTGAATGGGCCTACTCCTGTTCCTGTGTAACAGGCTCGAGGAGGCTGAATGGGCCTCCTCCTGTTCCTGTGTAACAGGCTCAAGGAGGGGGCTGAATGGGCCTCCTCCTGTTCCTGTACAACAGGCTCGAGGAGGGGGCTGAATGGGCACCTCCTGTTCCTGTGTAACAGACTCGAGGAGGGGGCTGAATGGGCCTCCTCCTGTTCCTGTGTAACAGGCTCGAGGAGGGGGCTGAATGGGCCTCCTCCTGTTCCTGTGTAACAGACTCGAGGAGGGGGCTGAATGGGATTCCTCCTGTTCCTGTGTAACAGGCTCGAGGAGGGGGCTGAATGGGCCTCCTCCTGTTCCTGTGTAACAGGCTCGAGGAGGGGGCTGAATGGGCCTCCTCTTGTTCCTGTGTAACAGGCTCGAGAAGGGGGCTGAATGAATGGGATCCTCCTGTTCCTGTGTAACAGGCTCGAGGAGGGGGCTGAATGGGCCTCTTCCTGTTCCTGTGTAACAGGCTCGAGGAGGGGGCTGAATGGGCCTCCTCCTGTTCCTGTGTAACAGGCTCGAGGAGGGGGCTGAATGGGCCTCCTCCTGTTCCTGTGTAACAGGCTCGAGGAGGGGGCTGAATGGGATCCTCCTGTTGCTGTGTAACAGGCCCGAGGAGGGGGCGGAATGGTCCTCCTCCTGTTCCTGTGTAACAGGCTCGAGGAGGGGGCTGAATGGGCCTCCTCCTGTTCCTGTGTAACAGACTCGAGGAGGGGGCTGAATGGGATTCCTCCTGTTCCTGTGTAACAGGCTCGAGGAGGGGGCTGAATGGGCCTCCTCCTGTTCCTGTGTAACAGGCTCGAGGAGGGGGCTGAATGGGCCTCCTCCTGTTCCTGTGTAACAGGCTCGAGAAGGGGGCTGAATGGGATCCTCCTGTTCCTGTGTAACAGGCTCGAGGAGGGGGCTGAATGGGCCTCCTCCTGTTCCTGTGTAACAGGCTCGAGGGGCTGAATGGGCCTCCTCCTGTTCCTGTGTAACAGGCTCGAGCAGGGGGCTGAATGGGCCTCCTCCTGTTCCTGCGACGGAATTAATGAATTTACCCAGAAGATGCAAATTTTAACTGTACAATTCTGAAGAGCTGACAGTCCCAAGAGCTCCGAGGTGTGTGATGAATCATAAACAGTTAATCTCCATGTAAACTGACACAGCCACACTGGGGACCTCTGTTAAATAATTAACTCCGTGTGGCAGTACCTTAGAGACCCTGTTCGTTACCAATTACACGGCAAATGATGCACTAAGAGGTGGGGTATCTCTCCATTATACCCAGTGAGAGGTTACGAGATACCTGAGATGTATCCTAACTGCATCTTAGCTACGGTGGGTGGGATGAGGGGAGGGCGGGGAGAGGGGGGGGCTCTTTTATTTCACAGAGCTTCCCGCCCGAGAGCGGAAATTCGAACGTGAATCGTTTGGAGAGTTTTACAGCCAGTGAATAGTGTTCAATTCTGGTCGCCACACTACCAGAAGGATGTGGAGGCTTTAGAGAGAGTGCAGAAGAGATTTACCAGAATGTTGCCTGGTATGGAGGGCATTAGCTTTGAGGAGCGGTTGAATAAACTCGGTTTGTTCTCACTGGAACGACGGAGGTTGAGGGGCGACCAGATAGAGGTCCACAAGATTATGAGGGGCATAGACAGAGTGGATAGTCAGAGGCTTTTCCCCAGAGTAGAGGGGTCAATTACTAGGGGGCATGGGTTTAAGGTGAGAGGGGCAAGGTTTAGAGGAGATGTACGAGGCAAGTTTTTTACACAGAGGGTAGTGGGTGCCTGGAACTCGCTGCCGGAGGAGGTGGTGGAAGCAGGGACGATAGTGACATTTAAGGGGCATCTTGACAAATAGATGAATAGGATGGGAATAGAGGGATACGGACCCAGGAAGTGTAGAAGGTTGTAGTTTAGTCGGGCAGCATGGTCGGCAGGGGCTTGGAGGGCCGAAGGGCCTGTTCCTGTGCTGTACATTTCTTGTTCTTTGTTCTTGGGGCTGGGCTGCGATGCCTCACGCAGTCGGATAGTCAATGTTGGGGGTCGGTTTAAGGGAAGTGTCACCCGGGGTGGGAGGTGTGGGACAGAGCTGGGCTGTGACTGAAGGCAGGGGCGTCCTGGTAGGCCCTGATCTGACCTAGTTACAATGAGGGCAGGTCAGACCCCAGCAGTGACCAGCTTGTAGGGGAGGAGAGCCTCTGGGCCGACTACAGCCTCTCTGAACCAGCCCCCCCCCCCCCCCCCCCCCCGGCCCACATTCAGCCAGAGTTCCAGCCTGTACCGCG
>NC_092730.1:9189514-9239514 GCF_047496885.1 Scyliorhinus torazame | reverse complement strand
TTCTCCCCACTCCCCATGGGAGCGCGTCCCACACTCTCCCCACTCCCCTGGGAGCGAGTCCCACATTCTCCCCACTCCCCATGGGAGCGAGTCCACATTCTCCCCACTCCCCGTGGGAGCGAGTCCTACATTCTCCCCACTCCCCCATGGGAGCGTGTCCCACACTCTCCCCTCTCCCCGTGAGAGCGAATCCCACATTCTCCCCGCTCCCCGTGGGAGCGAGTCCTACATTCTCCCCACTCCCCATGGGAGCGCGTCCCACATTCTCCCCCCACTCCCCGTGGGAGCGAGTCCCACATTCTCCCCACTCCCCGTGGGAGCGAGTCCCACATTCTCCCCACTCCCCGTGGGAGCGCGTCCCACATTCTCCCCACTCCCCGTGGGAGCGAGTCCCACATTCTCCCCACTCCCCGTGGGAGCGAGTCCCACATTCTCCCCACTCCCCATGGGAGCGCGTCCCACACTCTCCCCACTCCCCGTGGGAGCGAGTCCCACATTCTCCCCACTCTGGGGGAAGAAACCTCTCCCTATCTCGGTCCGAAATGCTTCACCCTGGTGTTTTTCAAACTTTCTTTTACCGTCGCCCCGCGTTTACCGAACGGCCGACTCTCGCGACCCACGCCACAATCCCAAAAGACATTGTTACTTTCGAAAACGTTGGCACTTCCGCATTGTTAAATGTCAAATTGTGAATTGGGCTTTTGTTTCACCTTGAGCGACAGCCCCTGACACAGGGTGTAACTCAGGATTAATTGAAATTAAACTCGAAACCTCCACTTCGGAAACAGGAGCCGTAACGGCTGCAATAAAGACACAGTTGGGCAGAACGTCGCTGGACGCTGGTCAGTTTCCCAGGTAGATATACAAGACTAAAAACATGCTTAACAAAATCAATGCTGGGCACTGCTCAACTGACCAAAGTGCAAAAACGGGCCGACCCAATTCCATCCCAGACACCTGCAACACTTAACCAGCTCCTGTACACGTGAGCATACCTTATTCGCCAGCTAGTGCCGTCCTTGGAGGACAATGAAGCTCAACGCAAAAGTCCTTGCGGTACAGGAAACGGTTCAGCGGATGGGAGTCCATCTTGCCACACGGCAGCGACGCACTGCTGCCTCGCCGCCCCGAGGGCCCGGCCTCGATCCCGGCCCCCGGGGGGGGGGGTCACCGTCCACGTGTGGAGTTTGCACATTCTCCCCGTGTCTGCGTGGGGTCTCACCCCCCCCCCCCCCACAACCCGAAACGATGTGCAGGGCGGGTGGATTGGCCGCGCTAAATTGCCACATAATTGGGGGGGGGGGGGGGGGGGGGGGGAACAATTGGGTACTCTTACATTTTTTTAACATTCGGAAGTGGACATAGGGGTGGAGGGGGTTGTGCACCTGGGTTAACTGAGAGATGAAAGACGCAGGGGGGTTTGTTAGTGACACACTGAACTCAAGAAATAATACAGATCCCGACATTGAAACACGGCAGCAGGGAATACCGCCCAAAGAGAATTTTCCATGTCTCCGACTGCGGACTGCCCCCACTACACTGTGTTCCAGAGAGGCAAGGAAGTCCCATCTGCCTCGGATGGTCATACACTGTACTGCAGACAGCTTATTTAGAGAGAAAATGGTCTTGGTGATCGCTTTTAGAACATAGAACGTATGTACAGCACAGAACAGGCCCTTCGGCCCTCGATGTTGTGCCGAGCATTGTCCGAAACCAAGATCAAGCTATCCCACTCCCTGTCATTCTGGTGTGCTCCATGTGCCTATCCAATAACCGCTTGAAAGTTCCTAAAGTGTCCGACTCCACTATCACAGCAGGCAGTCCATTCCACACCCTAACCACTCTCTGAGTAAAGAACCTACCTCGGACATTCCGCCTATATCTCCCACCCTGAACCTTATAGTTATGCCCCCTTGTAACAGCTACATCCACCCGAGGAAATAGTCTCTGAACGTCCACTCTATCTATCCCCCTCATCATCTTATAAACCTCTATTAAGTCGCCTCTCATCCTCCTTCGGGGCATTCTACATAATCCCTTGACCCCTAATGTGTGAGGCAGGTAGGTTTGATGTGGACTGCACTCGATGCAGGGAAGCTAGAAACAGACGTCTAACACAGGAGAAGATCCAACACTGTTTTATTCAACGAAAGAACTGATATACATATTCAGCTGTGGGTCGCACTATACTGAACTGACTGAGGACCTTGTACTAACCTGACCAGACTTACTAACTACCGCATGGTGTTTGCACTTGCTAGCTCGTGGACTCCGACTGTCTCAGTAGCTGGGTCCCGAGAGAGCGGGAAACCTAGTGCCCTCTGGCTTTATAGTGGTGATGTCCTGTCTGGTGATTGGCTGCACTGTGCTGTGTGCTTACTGGTCATCCTGTGAGTCAATCACTGCCTTGGGTGAACGGCATCTCATTATATACTTGAGTGGATATTATGACAACCCCCACTTTGAAAATCACTGGTCCACCCTGAATCCTCAGACTGTGATCCCTGGTTCTGGACTATCAGGAACATCCTTCCTGCATCGACCCTGTCCGGTCCTGTTAGAATTTTATGAGTCTCGATGAGATCCCCCCTTCGTTCTTCTGAACTCCAGCGAGAACAATCCCAACCTCGTCAATCTCTCCTCGTATGACAGTCCCGCCATCCCTGGAATCAGTCTGGTAAACCTTCGCTGCGCTCCCTCGAGAGCAAGAACATCCTTCCTCAGAGAAGGAGACCAGAACTGCTCACAATACTCCAGGTGTGTCCTCACCAAGGCCCTGTGCAATTGCAGCAACACATCCCAGCTCCTGTACTCGAATCCTCTCGCGATTGTAAGGGGCCCTTCCATTTCCTCCTGTCAACTCCCTCTCCACTTCCTCATTTTCCATTTCTGCTGTTACACTTTCCACCCGTGGATGTTTAATGGACCTGTGACTTTAAGGCGAAGCAGTCTTTGAGAAACCTTTCATTCAAACAAGCAGATTCCAGAAGGCTCTGCCCGGATGGATTGATTTGGGCTGATGGTCAACGAATTGGCCCAAAGGACCGTGCTCTGTCCCGTGACAGGGCGGCGATTGGGTCGTACCCCCCTGGAATGTTTTTTTTCCCCACAAGCCGCGAGGTTCCACTTTAGTTTCACTTTTGGTTTTGCAGACCGGGTGGAGGATTCCAACCATTTATCTCCTGCTAAACTCTCCGTAAGGCAGAGGACTCTCGCACCAGTAAGTCTGGATACAATTCTCTTGGGAATGCAAAGGTTTGAGGTCAAACCACGAGCTGAAGGCAAGGTTTGCTATGGGGCGAAGTGTCTCCAGAAAAAGAGGCCTGGAAAATAAAACACAAACTAAAAGCAGAGTGTTTTTATTTATAAATTTCAGAGTACCCAATTCATTTTTTCCAATGAAGGGGCAATTTAGCGCGGCCAATCCACCTGCCCTGCACATCTTTGGGTTGTGGGGGCGAAACCCACGCAGACACAGGGAGAATGTGCAAACTCCACACGGACAGTGACCCGGGGCCGGGATCGAACCATCGGAGGGGCAGCACCGCGGAGGCCCTGGGTCAGGTTTGCTAATGGTATGCAAACGGTGTTTACCGTACGTGTGGACTGGAACGCATTGACGCCTTATCGAGGCGACGGGGGAATTGCGATTAGATGTGAACCCAGAGTCCGCCACGATTTCGGCATCAAAACCGGTTCTCTGCCCGTGTTTCCGGTGTCGGCCAACAGAGAATCTCGCCCCTTATCTTTTGACCTCAACCCTTATTATTTTTACCCCTTTTGCCCCCCTCTGTGTTTGTCTGCATTTTGCTGGTTATAAATAAACAGTAATTGTGTTTACATTTACAAACCTGGTGACTGTAATTATTGGGCAGCCAAGGACCAAAGACTTTGGGCATTTCTCTGAATTATTGGTTAGTTCACTTGTGTTGTGGCCCCGGGGCATGTGGGGCTCGAATTGACCGTGCGCTGGCCCAGAGTGTGGTCACACGATGAAGGCCAACATACCTTTTGCCTGCTGTACCTCCATACTTACCTTCAGTGACTGGTGTCCGAGGACACCCAGGTCCCGCTGCACATTCCCCCCCGGATTTCTGGCCTTCCGAAAGTAGTCTGCCTTCCTGTTTTCTTTAAATATAAATTTAGAGTACCCAATTATTTTTTTTCCCCCCAAGGGGCAATTTAGCCAATCCACCCACCCTGCACACCTTTGGGTTGTGGGGGCGAAACCCACGCAGACACGGGGAGAATGTGCAAACTCCACACGGACAGTGTCCCAGGGCCGGGATTCGAACCTGGGTCCTCAGCGCCGTAGGCAGCAGCGCTAACCGCTGTTGCCTTCCTGTTTTTGGTATAAACTGGATAACCTCGCATTTATCTTACAATTTACAGTGCAGGAGGCCGTTCGGGCCCATCGGGTCTGCACCGGCCCTTGGAAGGAGCACCCCACTTAAGCCCCACACCTCCACCCCTATCCCTGTAACCCCACCCAACCTTTTTGGACACCAAGGACAATTTAGCGCGGCCGATCCACCCTAACCTGCACATCTTTGGACTGTGGGAGGAAACCGGAGCACCCGGAGGAAACCCACGCGCACACGGGGGAGAACGTGCAGACTCCGCACAGCCAGTGACCCAAGCCGGGAATCGAACCCGGGACCCTGGGAGCTGTGAAGCAACTGTGCTAACCACTGTGCTACCTTATCCAAATTATACTGCATCTGCCATTCGTTTGCCCACTCACTCAGCCTGTCCAAATCACACTGAAGGATCTCCATACCCTCCTCACAGCTCACCCTCCCACCAAGTGGAAACCATTCATTGATTTCTTCAGGGAGGGGGGGGTTGAGTAAGGGGGTTAAAATGGGGAAGGTCGATATGGGTATTGGGGAGCTTGGGATGTGTGTGTTTGTTTAGGTCGATTCTTTTGTGCATATATGTAAAAAGCCTTGAATAAAAATATTTTTGAAAAACCCGTGGTTGATTTAACAGCAGTTAGCACTGTTGCTTCACAGCGCCAGGGTCCCGGGATTGATTCCCAGTTTGGGGTCACTGTCTGTGCGGAATCTGCACGTTCTCCCCCGTGCCTGCGTGGGTTTCCTCCGGATGCTCCGGTTTCCTCCCACAAGTCCCGAAAGACGTGCTTGTTGGGTGAATTGGACATTCTGAATTCTCCCTCCGTGTACCCGAACAGGCGCCGGAATGTGGCGACGAGGGGATTTTCACAGTAACTTCATTGCAGCGTTAATGTAAACCTACTTGTGACAATAATAAAAGATTATTATTATTAGCTATCCCCTTCCTGGAATCCTTCTCCCTGACTGGGATACATCTTTGTAACAGGGAGGTCAGCCTGGTCGAACCTCTGTCCAGAGGGATGGGCCCGATGTCCTGTCTGTCCCAGTCCCAGACCAGCCAACACCCCCACTGAAAGACTAAAACCAAGTTCCAAAACAGAGATCCAAGAGTGACTTTATTACAGTTCTGTGAAGCCACAAGCGTGTCAAATCATGATAATAACCAGGAGCAGCCTCGGTGTTTAACGGCAGGAACCAGCTTCCTGAATCTTATAAACGGAACAAAGTCTGGACCTGCGCTCACAGACAAAATGCAAAGATTTTCAAAACACAAATAAACCATCAGGTGACAGATTTATTATATACATCATATCAGAGGGGGCGTCGGAGCTCAGATTCAGCACGGAGAGAGGGGCGTGGGGAAGGATCAGATATAGAGAGGAACAGATAGAATCAGATTAAAGAGAAAGGATAGAGGACGAGACACAGACAGAGAGGAGACAGACACAGAGAGAAAGAGAGACAGACACAGAGAGAAGAGAGACAGACACAGAGAGAAAGAGAGACAGACAGAGAGAGGGAGAGACAGAGAGAGGGAGAGACAGAGAGAGGGAGAGACAGAGAGAGGGAGAGACAGAGAGAGGGAGAGACAGACAGAGAGAGGGAGAGACAGACAGAGAGAGACAGACAGACAGAGAGACAGACAGAGAGAGGGAGAGACAGACAGAGAGAGGGAGAGACAGACAGAGAGATGGAGAGACAGACAGAGAGAGGAGAGACAGAGAGATGGACAGACAGACAGAGAGAGGGACAGACAGACAGAGAGAGGGAGAGACAGACAGAGAGAGGGAGAGACAGAATGATGGACAGACAGACAGAGAGAGGGAGAGACAGACAGAGAGAGGGAGAGACAGACAGATATGGAGGGAGAAAGACAGAGAGGGAGAAAGACAGAGAGGGAGAGAGACAGAGAGGCGACGGAGAGACAGACAGAGAAGGAGAGCCAGAGAGAGGGAGGAAGAGGGAAGAGGGAGGAAGAGGGAGAGACAAAGAAGGCGAGACAGAGAGAGAGAGAGAGACACCAAACTTTCTGGGACCTGCCAACAGCCACCATTCTGACACACTCGGGGAGCTGACACACCCGGGGAGCTGACACACCCGGGGGAGCTGACACACCCGGGGGAGCTGACACACCCGGGGGAGCTGACACACCCGGGGGAGCTGACACACCCGGGGGAGCTGACACACCCGGGGGGGCCGACACACCGGGGGGGGCCGACACACCCGGGAAGCAGGGAGCTGACACACCCGGGGAGCTGACACGCCCGGGGGAGCTGACACGCCCGGGGGAGCCGACACACCCGGGGGAGCTGACACGTCCGGGGGAGCCCGGGGGAGCTGACACGCCCGGGGGAGCTGACACGCCCGGGGGAGCTGACACGCCCGGGGGAGCCGACACGCCCGGGGGAGCCGACACGCCCGGGGGAGCCGACACGCCCGGGGGAGCCGACACGCCCGGGGGAGCCGACACGCCCGGGGGAGCCGACACGCCCGGGGGAGCCGACACGCCCGGGGGAGCCGACACGCCCGGGGGAGCCGACACGCCCGGGGAGCCGACACGCCCGGGGAGCCGACACGCCCGGGGAGCCGACACGCCCGGGGGAGCCGACACGCCCGGGGGAGCCGACACGCCCGGGGGAGCCGACACGCCCGGGGGAGCCGACACGCCCGGGGAGCAGGGAGCTGACACACCCGGGGGAGCCGACACGCCCGGGGGAGCCGACACACCCGGGGAGCCGACACGCCCGGGGAGCCGACACGCCCGGGGGAGCCGACACGCCCGGGGGAGCCGACACGCCCGGGGGAGCCGACACGCCCGGGGGAGCCGACACGCCCGGGGAGCCGACACGCCCGGGGAGCCGACACGCCCGGGGAGCCGACACGCCCGGGGAGCCGACACGCCCGGGGAGCCGACACGCCCGGGGAGCCGACACGCCCGGGGAGCCGACACGCCCGGGGAGCCGACACGCCCGGGGAGCCGACACGCCCGGGGAGCCGACACGCCCGGGGGAGCCGACACGCCCGGGGAGCTGACACGCCCGGGGAGCTGACACACCCGGGGAGCTGACACACCCGGGGGAGCCGACACACTCGGGGGAGCCGACAAACTCGGGGGAGCCGACACACTCGGGGGAGCCGACACACTCGGGGGAGCCGACACACTCGGGGGAGCCGACACACTCGGGGGAGCCGACACACTCGGGGGAGCCGACACACTCGGGGGAGCCGACACACTCGGGGGAGCCGACACACTCGGGGGAGCCGACACACTCGGGGGAGCCGACACACCCGGGGGAGCCGACACACCCGGGGGAGCCGACACACCCGGGGGAGCCGACACACCCGGGGGAGCCGACACACCCGGGGGAGCCGACACACCCGGGGGAGCCGACACACCCGGGGGAGCCGACACACCCGGGGGAGCCGACACACCCGGGGGAGCCGACACACCCGGGGGAGCCGACACACCCGGGGGAGCCGACACACCCGGGGGAGCCGACACACCCGGGGGAGCCGACACACCCGGGGGAGCCGACACACCCGGGGGAGCCGACACACCCGGGGGAGCCGACACACCCGGGGGAGCCGACACACCCGGGGGAGCCGACACACCCGGGGGAGCCGACACACCCGGGGGAGCCGACACACCCGGGGGAGCCGACACACCCGGGGGAGCCGACACACCCGGGGGAGCCGACACACCCGGGGGAGCCGACACACCCGGGGGAGCCGACACACCCGGGGGAGCCGACACACCCGGGGGAGCCGACACACCCGGGGGAGCCGACACACCCGGGGGAGCCGACACACCCGGGGAGCCGACACACTCGGGGGAGCCGACACACTCGGGGGAGCCGACACACTCGGGGGAGCCGACACACTCGGGGGAGCTGTCACACTCGGGGGAGCCGACACACTCGGGGGAGCCGACACACTCGGGGGAGCTGTCACACTCGGGGGAGCCGACACACTCGGGGAGCTGTCACACTCGGGGGAGCTGACACACTCGGGGGAGCTGACACACCCGGGGGAGCTGTCACACTCGGGGGAGCTGACACACTCGGGGGAGCTGACACACCCGGGGGAGCTGACACACTCGGGGGAGCTGACACACCCGGGGAGCTGTCACACCCGGGGAGCTGACACGCCCGGGGAGCAGACACACCCGGGGAGCAGACACAGAGAACCCTGTTCCTTCCCCAGTCCCCCTCCTCACTCCCTCTACTCCCATCCCTGGCGGCCAAACCCTCAACACCAACGAGAGATCAGCTGAATCGCAAAGACCTGAACCACTCGGAGACACCTCCACCCCCCCTATCAGCTCCCGTCGCTGCCCCGCAGAGCTGGGGTGTGGGGTGGTCACGCAACGGGGCCCAGGGCTCACAATAGGATCGGCACAAACAGCCAGTGGCAGCCAGATGATCAACTATGTAGGCATCGCAACTGTCAACGCCAGCAATTGGGAGAGTGTCAGGTTGTGATCGGCGGGGGAACCCCCCCCCCCAAACCACAGCCCAGCCCAATAACACGGGACAGGGTGGCCAGGGCTGGAGTTACTGTAGACCCTCCCCCCTCCACATTGCTGCAAGTCCCCCATGCCAAACACACCTCGGGGACGTGTCCCCCCCGAGGCCTCCAGACAATAGTGCAATTGGCAGTGACATAGGCGGGGACGGACACAGCGTGGACTGGGGGAGGGGGGAGAGACTGGGGGGAGGGGGGAGAGTGGGGGGAGACTGGGGTAACGAGAGACAGAGACTGGGGTGGGGGTGAAAGAGAGTCTAGGGTAACGAGGCAGAGACTGGGGGTAAGGGGGGGGGTCAGGTTAATGACTGGGGCGGGGGCTGTCAGCAGGTTGATGGATAGGAAAGGGGAGCCAATAGGAAAATGGGATATACTGGGGGTTACGGTGAAAATCAGTCCTGGGCCAGTCTGGCCAGGGCTTTGCTTTTTAATTACTTTGGGATCACACAAAGAGGACATGGAGAGAATCCACATGCGACACACATGAACGCAACACGCAGAGGAACCTTCACGTGACACACACACATGTAGAGGAATGCACACACGTAATGTGGACGCATACATGGTAAGAATCGGGAGGAGACTGCGACAAGCTCCATCAGAGGCAGACGACAGTGTTCAGCTCTCTCCTCTCTCTCTGTCTGGGTGTCTCTCTCTCTCTCAGAGCGGACAGACTGCAGTGTTCAGCTCTCTCCCCTCTCTCTCTGTCTGGGTGTCTCTCTCTCTCAGAGCGGACAGACTGCAGTGTTCAGCTCTCTCCCCTCTCTCTCTGTCTGGGTGTCTCTCTCTCAGAGCAGACAGACTGCAGTGTTCAGCTCTCTCCCCTCTCTCTGTCTGGGTGTCTCTGTCTCTCAGAGCGGACAGACTGCAGTGTTCAGCTCTCTCCTCTCTCTCTGTCTGGGTGTCTCTCTCTCTCTCAGAACAGACAGACTGCAGTGTGCAGCTCTCTCCCCTCTCTCTCTGTCTGGGTGTCTCTCTCTCTCAGAGCGGACAGACTGCAGTGTTCAGCTCTCTCCCCTCTCTCTGTCTGGGTGTCTCTCAGAGCGGACAGACTGCAGTGTTCAGCTCTCTCCCCTCTCTCTGTCTGGGTGTCTCTCTCTCAGAGCGGACAGACTGCAGTGTTCAGCTCTCTCCCCTCTCTCTGTCTGGGTGTCTCTCTCTCTCTCAGAGCGGACAGACTGCAGTGTTCAGCTCTCTCCCCTCTCTCTCTGTCTGGGTGTCTCTCTCTCTCAGAGCGGACAGACTGCAGTGTTCAGCTCTCTCCTCTCTCTCTGTCTGGGTGTCTCTCTCTCTCAGAGCGGACAGACTGCAGTGTTCAGCTCTCTCCCCTCTCTCTCTGTCTGGGTGTCTCTCTCTCAGAGCAGACAGACTGCAGTGTTCAGCTCTCTCCCCTCTCTCTGTCTGGGTGTCTCTCTCTCTCAGAGCGGACAGACTGCAGTGTTCAGCTCTCTCCCCTCTCTCTGTCTGGGTGTCTCTGTCTCTCAGAGCGGACAGACTGCAGTGTGCAGCTCTCTCCCCTCTCTCTCTGTCTGGGTGTCTCTCTCTCTCAGAGCGGACAGACTGCAGTGTTCAGCTCTCTCCCCTCTCTCTGTCTGGGTGTCTCTCAGAGCGGACAGACTGCAGTGTTCAGCTCTCTCCCCTCTCTCTGTCTGGGTGTCTCTCTCTCAGAGCGGACAGACTGCAGTGTTCAGCTCTCTCTCCTCTCTCTCTGTCTGGGTGTCTCTCTCTCAGAGCGGACAGACTGCAGTGTTCAGCTCTCTCCCCTCTCTCTGTCTGGGTGTCTCTCTCTCAGAGCGGACAGACTGCAGTGTTCAGCTCTCTCTCCTCTCTCTCTGTCTGGGTGTCTCTCTCTCTCTCTCAGAGCGGACAGACTGCAGTGTTCAGCTCTCTCCCCTCTCTCTCTGTCTGGGTGTCTCTCTCTCTCAGAGCGGACAGACTGCAGTGTTCAGCTCTCTCCCCTCTCTCTGTCTGGGTGTCTCTCTCTCAGAGCGAACAGACTGCAGTGTTCAGCTCTCTCCCCTCTCTCTGTCTGGGTGTCTCTCTCAGAGCGGACAGACTGCAGTGTGCAGCTCTCTCCTCTCTCTGTCTGGGTGTCTCTCTCTCTCAGAGCGGACAGACTGCAGTGTTCAGCTCTCTCCTCTCTCTCTGTCTGGGTGTCTCTCTCTCTCAGAGCGAACAGACTGCAGTGTTCAGCTCTCTCCCCTCTCTCTGTCTGGGTGTCTCTCTCTCTCTCAGAGCGGACAGACGACAGTGTTCAGCTCTCTCCCCTCTCTCTGTCTGGGTGTCTCTCTCAGAGCGGACAGACTGCAGTGTTCAGCTCTCTCCCCTCTCTCTGTCTGGGTGTCTCTCTCTCAGAGCGGACAGACTGCAGTGTTCAGCTCTCTCCCCTCTCTCTGTCTGGGTGTCTCTCTCTCAGAGCGGACAGACTGCAGTGTTCAGCTCTCTCCTCTCTCTCTGTCTGGGTGTCTCTCAGAGCGGACAGACTGCAGTGTTCAGCTCTCTCCCCTCTCTCTGTCTGGGTGTCTCTGTCTCTCAGAGCGGACAGACTGCAGTGTTCAGCTCTCTCCCCTCTCTCTGTCTGGGTGTCTCTCTCTCTCTCAGAACAGACAGACTGCAGTGTGCGGCTCTCCCCTCTCTCTGTCTGGGTGTCTCTCTCTCTCAGAGCGGACAGACTGCAGTGTTCAGCTCTCTCCCCTCTCTCTCTGTCTGGGTGTCTCTCTCTCTCAGAGCGGACAGACTGCAGTGTTCAGCTCTCTCCCCTCTCTCTGTCTGGGTGTCTCTGTCTCTCAGAGCCGGGACAGTGGGGCTGTATGGTGACACTGCCATCTCTACCCACCCTCCCCAAGCAGTGACAGGAACAGAAAGAATCAGAGGATTAGAAGGAGAGCTACAAAAGGTGCAGGTGTGCAGAGGAAATGTGCTCCCTGGGCGGGGAGAGGCGCAGGGTGGGGGGGGGGGGATGAGGGGGCGGTGACGATTGTTACATTCATCCCTCTCCCTCCCACTCCCCGGTTCCGGGAGACGGACGTCAGTGGCCTCTCCAGCACCCCTCGCCATGCGCACAAACCCGTGCCCCCTCAGCAGCAGCCCCCACCAGCCGGTTTCACGGGGGTGCTGTCAATTTTCAGGTTGGGCCTGTCGCTCCCCACAGTTGCCCCAGGACCCATTCTCCTCTTGATCTCGGCAGCCATGGTCATGAAGGCTTGCTCCACATTGGTGGCATTCTTCGCACTGGTCTCCAAGAACGGAATTCCTAACGAGTCTGCAAATTCCTACCGGTGAAAAGTACAATTGTCACCGCTCCAGACAGTCACTAAGTCAGCGTGTGTGGGACCCGTACCCCAGTCAGAGTCAGTGTGTGTGGGACCCGTACCCCAGTGAGAGTCAGAGTGTGTGGGACCCGTACCCCAGTCAGAGTCAGTGTGTGTGGGACCCGTACCCCAGTGAGAGTCAGCGTGTGTGGGACCCGTACCCCAGTGAGAGTCAGTGTGTGTGGGACCCGTACCCCAGTGAGAGTCAGTGTGTGTGGGACCCGTACCCCAGTGAGAGTGAGTGTGTGTGGGACCCGTACCCCAGTGAGAGTCAGTGTGTGTGGGACCCGTACCCCAGTGAGAGTCAGTGTGTGTGGGACCCGTACCCCAGTGAGAGTCAGTGTGTGTGGGACCCGTACCCCAGTGAGAGTCAGTGTGTGTGGGACCCGTACCCCAGTGAGAGTCAGTGTGTGTGGGACCCGTACCCCAGTGAGTGTCAGTGTGTGTGGAACCCGTACCCCAGTGAGAGTCAGTGTGTGTGGGACCCGTACCCCAGTGAGAGTCAGTGTGTGTGGGACCCGTACCCCAGTGAGTGTCAGTGTGTGTGGGTCCCGTACCCCAGTGAGAGTCAGTGTGTGTGGGACCCGTACCCCAGTGAGAGTCAGTGTGTGTGGGACCCGTACCCCAGTGAGAGTCAGTGTGTGTGGGACCCCGTACCCCAGTGAGAGTCAGTGTGTGTGATCTGTACCTTCCACTCTCTCCACTCACCTTCGCTGTCGTATAATCCACTAATTTTTTGGTGGTGAGGTCACATTTGTTTCCTACTAACAATTTGTTGACGTTTTCACTGGCATATCGATCTATCTCCTGGAGCCATTGCTTGACGTTCGTGTAGGATTCCTGCATTGACAGAGATCTGGGTTAGAACGCAGAGAGAGACACCTAACTCTGCCCCCCCCCCCTCAAACTGGCCAAATCTTTCACCCAGCCGCAGTGAGTACCAGGTGAGGACAAAGTTCCTCCGATTAAATATCGGGAAGCCTTCCCGGCTCCCAATCTCCACTCCCCAGTGACCATTTCCGCCCCTCTCCCCGGGAACAGTCCGAGATTAAACCGGTCTCGCTGTAGCCTTGGGGGCGGGGCGGGGGAGGGGGGGGGCCACGTTCTGTCCTGACATGAGTTTCAGACCTCCTATTCGCTCTCCCACGTTCTACCCTCCGGAAACCTTGTGCACGATAACACCCAGATCCCTCTGCACCTCGGGATTCCGCAGTCGTTCTCCGTTTGAGTAAGACTCTGCTTCTTTATTTTTCCTGTCGAAGTGAACACCTTCGCACCTACTCAACATCCTCCAGCTGCCAGATTGTGGGCCGGCTCGCTCAAGCCATCTGTATCCACCTGTAAACTCCGCACGTCTTCTTCGCAACGTCCTCTCCTACCTTTGCGTCGTCTGCCAAGTTGGCTACCGTGCCTTACTCCCCTTCGACTAGGCCACTGGTATGAATTGTACAAAGTTGAGGTCCCACCACTGACCCCTGTGGGTGTCCACTCGTCACATTCTGCCAATCAGAGAAAGCCTCATTTATGCATAATCTCTGCTTCCTGCCGGTCCGGCCAAGTCCAGTCCAGGTTTATTCGTCACACCCACACCATGGGCTCTTAGCTCCCGCAATAATTTTGGATGTGGCAGCTTATCCAAAGTCTTTGGATTCCAATCAACATCATTTGGTGCTTCATTCCTGCAGTGTGTCATTCCTCCTTCCAGCTGCAATTGATTCTTTAACCAATAAAGTTCCCCACCCCCCCCCCCACCCACCTTTCTTATCCCCTTCTCTGTCCAGCCTGAAAACTCTACATCCAGGAATGTTAAGTTGCCATTGTTGCCCCTCCTCGAGCATTACAGGCGACGGTATCATTTTAAAGAAAAATTACAGGACCCAATTCTTTTTATCCCCAATTAAGGGGCAATTTAGCGTGGACAATCCACCCACCCCTGCATATCTTTGGGACCCCCGCAGACACGGGGAGAAGGTGCAAACTCCACCCGGCAGTGACCCGGGGCCGGGGTCGAACCTGGGACCTCGGCGCCGTGAGGCTGCTGTGCTAACCCACTGCGCCGCCCCTAACAGTGATGATATCCAGGGGCTGGTTTAGCACACTGGGCTAAATCGCTGGCTTTGAAAGCAGACCAAGGCAGGCCAGCAGCACGGTTCGATTCCCGGACCAGCCTCCCCGAACAGGTGCCGGAATGTGGCGACTAGGGGCTTTTCACAGTAACTTCATTTGAAGCCTACTTGTGACAATAAGCGGCTTTCATTCATTTTCATATTGGCTGCCATGAGTTCACCTGTGCCCGCGCTCACAGCTTTATTTGTCATACAGACCTTTTTAACGGCTGAATTCCTGTGCTGTACACTTTTTAACCTGTCCTGTTTGTCGTTCAGGCACTGGTTCTTCGTCTCCTGGTCCCGGCTCTGCATTTGCAGTCGGGTTTTCGATCCCCCCTCCCACGGAGACCACTAGCAAATCGCCCTGCGAGAATATTTGCCCCAGTCGAGTTCCGGGGAGGACCAGCCTGTCTTGTGCAGGGCCCACCGCCTCCGAGATCCGATGCCCTCCCCGCAACGTCAGCTTTCCAGCCACATGTTGAATCGCTTCACTCTCGCCCGAACGCGGGGCTGGGAGCAATCCTGAGGTTGCTGCTTTAGAGAGCCTGTTTCTCAATCCCCTTCCCAGCTCACTCAAGTCTGCTTTCAGGACATCGCGCGCCCCCCCCCCTCGTACCCAGGTCACGGGACCCAACATGGACCGCGGTCTCCAGCTGGTCACCCTACCCCAGAGGAATGTCCTGCAGCTACTCAATGACATCCCTGGGCCAGGTGCCAGAGAGGCATTATGCCATCCCGGAGTCAAGGATACGGCCACAGGAACCCTCCAAGGTTTATGCGTTCTTCCAAGACCGGACCCTTGTCAATCGTCACCCTCCCAAGGTCCTTATGAAGAGAGAGCTGAATCTGGAGGCTGTAGGAACAGGCTTTGGGCTGACTGGGAGTTGGGATTGTAGAGCAGCGGTGGCTAAGGGGAGAGTTGGGAGAAATGGGATTTGAGGGAGTTGGGGATTGGAGGAATGGGATTTGAGGGAGAGCTGGGATTGGAGGAATGGATTTGAGGGAGTTGGGGATTGGAGGAATGGGATTTGAGGGAGAGTTGGGATTGGAGGAATGGGATTTGAGGGAGAGCTGGGATTGGAGGAATGGGATTTGAGGGAGTTGGGGATTGGAGGAATGGGATTTGAGGGAGTTGGGGATTGGAGGGATGGGAATTGAGGGAGAGTTGGGATTGGAGGGATGGGATTGAGGGAGAGTCGGGGATTGGAGGAATGTGATTTGAGGGAGTCGGGCATTGGAGGCATGGGATTTGAGGGAGAGTTGGGGATTGGACGGATGGGATTTGAGGGAGTCGGGGATTGGAAGAATGGGATTTGAGGGAGTTGGGGATTTGAGGGAGTTGGGGATTGGAGGGATGGGATTCGAGGGAGTCGAGGATTGGAGGAATGGGATTTGAGGGAAAGTTGGGATTGGAGCAATGGGATTTGAGGGAGTTGGGGATTGGAGGAATGGGTTTTGAGGGAGAGTTGGGGATTGGACGGATGGGATTTGAGGGAGTCGGGGATTGGAAGAATGGGATTTGAGGGAAAGTTGGAATTGGAGGAATGGGATTGGAGGAAGTTGGGGATTGGAGGAATGGGATTTGAGGGAGTTGGGGATTGGGGGAATGGGATTTGAGGGAGAGAGAGGGGATTGGAGGAATAGGATTTGAGGGAGAGTTGGGGATTGGAGGAATGAGATTTGAGGGAGTTGGGGATTTGGGGATTGGAGGAAATGGATTTGAGGGAGTTGGGGATTGGAGGAATGGGATTTGAGGAAGAGAGAGGGGATTGGAGGAATGGGATTTGAGGGAGTTGGGGACTGGAGGGATGGGATTTGAGGGAGTTGGGGATTGGAGGGATGGGATTTGAGGGAGTCGAGGATTGGAGGAATGGGATTTGAGGGAAAGTTGGGATTGGAGCAATGGGATTTGAGGGAGTTGGGGATTGGAGGAATGGGTTTTGAGGGAGAGTTGGGGATTGGACAGATGGGATTTGAGTGAGTTGGGATTGGAAGAATGGGATTTGAGGGAAAGTTGGGATTGGAGGAATGGGATTGGAGGGAGTTGGGGATTGGAGGAATGGGATTGGAGGGAGTTGGGGATTGGAGGAATGGGATTTGAGGGAGAGAGAGGGGATTGGAGGAATGGGATTTGAGGGAGAGTTGGGGATTGGAGGAATGAGATTTGAGGGAGTTGGGGATTGGAGGGATGGGATTTGAGGGAGTTGGGGATTGGAGGAATGGGATTTGAGGGAGAGAGGGGGGATTGGAGGAATGGGATTTGAGGGAGTTGGGGATTGGAGGAATGGGATTTGAGGGAGTTGGGGTTGGAGGAATGGGATTTGAGGGGGAGTCTGGGGTTGGAGGAATGGGATTTGAGGGGGAGTCTGGGGTTGGAGGAATGGGATTTGAGGGGGAGTCGGGGACTGGAGGAATGGGATTTGAGGCAGAGTTGGGATTGGAGAAATGGGATTTGAGGGAGTTGGGATTTGGAGGAATGGGATTTAAGGGAGGGAGAAGGGATTGGAGGAATGGGATTTGAGGGAGAGTTGGGGATTGGAGGAATGGGATTTGAGGGAGTTGGGGATTGGAGGAATGGGATTTGAGGGAGTTGGGGATTGGAGGAATGGGATTTGAGGGAGAGTTGGGATTGGAGGAATGGGATTAGAGGGAGTTGGGGATTGGAGGAATGTGAATTGAGGGAGTTGGAGATTGGAGGAATGGGATTTGAGGGAGAGTTGGGATTGGAGGAATGGGATTTGAGGGAGAGTTGGGATTGGAGGAATGGGATTAGAGGGAGTTGGGGATTGGAGGAATGTGAATTGAGGGAGTTGGAGATTGGAGGAATGGGATTTGAGGGAGTTGGGGATTGGAGGGATGGGATTTGAGGGAGAGTTGGGATTGGAGGGATGAGATTTGAGGGAGAGTCGGGGATTGGAGGAATGGGATTTGAGGGAGTCGGGGATTGGAGGGATGGGATTTGAGGGAGACTTGGGATTGGAGGAATGGGATTTGAGGGAGTTGGGGATTGGAGGAATGGGATTTGAGGGAGTTGGGGATTGGAGGGATGGGAATTGAGGGAGAGTTGGGATTGGAGGGATGGGATTTGAGGGAGAGTCGGGGATTGGAGGAATGGGATTTGAGGGAGCCGGGCATTGGAAGAATGGGATTTGAGGGAGAGTTGGGATTGGAGGAATGGGATTTGAGGGTGTTGGGGATTGGAGGGATGGGATTTGAGGGAGTCGAGGATTGGAGGAATGGGATTTGAGGGAAAGTTGGGATTGGAGCAATGGGATTTGAGGGAGTTGGGGATTGGAGGAATGGGTTTTGAGGGAGAGTTGGGGATTGGACGGATGGTATTTGAGGGAGTCGGGGATTGGAAGAATGGGATTTGAGGGAAAGTTGGAATTGGAGGAATGGGATTGAAGGGAGTTGGGGATTGGAGGAATGGGATTTGAGGGAGTTGGGGATTGGAGGAATGGGTTTTGAGGGAGAGAGAGGGGATTGGAGGAATAGGATTTGAGGGAGAGTTGGGGATTGGAGGAATGAAATTTGAGGGAGTTGGGGATTTGAGGGAGTTGGGGATTGGAGGAATGGGATTTGAGGGAGAGAGGGGGGAATGGAGGAATGGGATTTGAGGGAGTTGGGGAATGAAGGAATGGGATTTGAGGGAGTTGGGGATTGGAGGAATGGGATTTGAGGGGGAGTCGGCGATTGGAGGAATGGGATTTGAGGGAGAGTTGGGGATTGGAGGAATGGGATTTGAGGGAGTTGGGGATTGGAGGAAAGGGATTTGAGGGAGATGGGGATTGGAGGGATGGGATTTGAGGGAGAGTCGGGGATTGGAGGAATGTGATTTGAGGGAGTCGGGGATTGGAGGAATGGGATTTGAGGGAGAGTTGGGATTGGAGGAATGGGATTAGAGGGAGTTGGGGATTGGAGGAATGGGTTTTGAGGGAGAGTTGGGGATTGGACAGATGGGATTTGAGTGAGTTGGGATTGGAAGAATGGGATTTGAGGGAAAGTTGGGATTGGAGGAATGGGATTGGAGGGAGTTGGGGATTGGAGGAATGGGATTTGAGGGAGTTGGGGATTGGAGGAATGGGATTTGAGGGAGAGAGAGGGGATTGGAGGAATGGGATTTGAGGGAGAGTTGGGGATTGGAGGAATGAGATTTGAGGGAGTTGGGGATTGGAGGGATGGGATTTGAGGGAGTTGGGGATTAGAGGAATGGGATTTGAGGGAGAGAGGGGGGATTGGAGGAATGGGATTTGAGAGAGTTGGGGATTGGAGGAATGGGATTTGAGGGAGTTGGGGTTGGAGAATGGGATTTGAGGGGGAGTCGGGGATTGGAGGAATGGGATTTGAGGCAGAGTTGGGATTGGAGAAATGGGATTTGAGGGAGTTGGGATTTGGAGGAATGGGATTTAAGGGAGGGAGAAGGGATTGGAGGAATGGGATTTGAGGGAGAGTTGGGGATTGGAGGAATGGGATTTGAGGGAGTTGGGGATTGGAGGAATGGGATTTGAGGGAGTTGGGGATTGGAGGGATGGGATTTGAGGGAGAGTTGTGATTGGAGGGATGGGGTTTGAGGGAGAGTCGGGGATTGGAGGAATGTGATTTGAGGGAGTCGGGGATTGGAGGATTGGAATTTGAGGGAGAGTTGGGATTGGAGGAATGGGATTAGAGGGAGTTGGGGATTGGAGGAATGTGATTTGAGGGAGTTGGAGATTGGAGGAATGGGATTTGAGGGAGTTGGGGATTGGAGGGATGGGATTTGAGGGAGAGTTGGGATTGGAGGGATGGGATTTGAGGGAGAGTCGGGGATTGGAGGAATGGGATTTGAGGGAGTCGGGGATTGGAGGAATGGGATCTGAGGGAGAGTTGGGATTGGAGGAATGGGATTTGAGGGAGTTGGGGATTGGAGGAATGGGATTTGAGGGAGTTGGGGATTGGAGGGATGGGAATTGAGGGAGAGTTGGGATTGGAGGGATGGGATTTGAGGGAGAGTCGGGGATTGGAGGAATGGGATTTGAGGGAGCCGGGCATTGGAAGAATGGGATTTGAGGGAGAGTTGGGATTGGAGGAATGGGATTTGAGGGTGTTGGGGATTGGAGGGATGGGATTTGAGGGAGTCGAGGATTGGAGGAATGGGATTTGAGGGAAATTTGGGATTGGAGCAATGGGATTTGAGGGAGTTGGGGATTGGAGGAATGGGTTTTGAGGGAGAGTTGGGGATTGGACGGATGGGATTTGAGGGAGTCGGGGATTGGAAGAATGGGATTTGAGGGAAAGTTGGAATTGGAGGAATGGGATTGAAGGGAGTTGGGGATTGGAGGAATGGGATTTGAGGGAGTTGGGGATTGGAGGAATGGGATTTGAGGGAGAGAGAGGGGATTGGAGGAATAGGATTTGAGGGAGAGTTGGGGATTGGAGGAATGAAATTTGAGGGAGTTGGGGATTGGAGGAATGGGATTTGAGGGAGAGAGGGGGGAATGGAGGAATGGGATTTGAGGGAGTTGGGGAATGAAGGAATGGGATTTGAGGGAGTTGGGGATTGGAGGAATGGGATTTGAGGGGGAGTCGGGGATTGGAGGAATGGGATTTGAGGGAGAGTTGGGGATTGGAGGAATGGGATTTGAGGGAGTTGGGGATTGGAGGAAAGGGATTTGAGGGAGATGGGGATTGGAGGGATGGGATTTGAGGGAGAGTCGGGGATTGGAGGAATGTGATTTGAGGGAGTCGGGGATTGGAGGAATGGGATTTGAGGGAGAGTTGGGATTGGAGGAATGGGATTAGAGGGAGTTGGGGATTGGAGGAATGGGTTTTGAGGGAGAGTTGGGGATTGGACAGATGGGATTTGAGTGAGTTGGGATTGGAAGAATGGGATTTGAGGGAAAGTTGGGATTGGAGGAAAGGGATTGGAGGGAGTTGGGGATTGGAGGAATGGGATTTGAGGGAGTTGGGGATTGGAGGAATGGGATTTGAGGGAGAGAGAGGGGTTGGAGGAATGGGATTTGAGGGAGAGTTGGGGATTGGAGGAATGAGATTTGAGGGAGTTGGGGATTGGAGGGATGGGATTTGAGGGAGTTGGGGATTGGAGGAATGGGATTTGAGGGAGAGAGGGGGGATTGGAGGAATGGGATTTGAGGGAGAGAGGGGGGATTGGAGGAATGGGATTTGAGGGAGTTGGGGATTGGAGGAATGGGATTTGAGGGAGTTGGGGTTGGAGGAATGGGATTTGAGGGGGAGTCGGGGATTGGAGGAATGGGATTTGAGGCAGAGTTGGGATTGGAGAAATGGGATTTGAGGGAGTTGGGATTTGGAGGAATGGGATTTAAGGGAGGGAGAAGGGATTGGAGGAATGGGATTTGAGGGAGAGTTGGGGATTGGAGGAATGGGATTTGAGGGAGTTGGGGATTGGAGGAATGGGATTTGAGGGAGTTGGGGATTGGAGGGATGGGATTTGAGGGAGAGTTGTGATTGGAGGGATGGGATTTGAGGGAGAGTCGAGGATTGGAGGAATGTGATTTGAGGGAGTCGGGGATTGGAGGAATGGGATTTGAGGGAGAGTTGGGATTGGAGGAATGGGATTAGAGGGAGTTGGGGATTGGAGGAATGTGATTTGAGGGAGTTGGAGATTGGAGGAATGGGATTTGAGGGAGTTGGGGATTGGAGGGATGGGATTTGAGGGAGAGTTGGGATTGGAGGGATGGGATTTGAGGGAGCCGGGCATTGGAAGAATGGGATTTGAGGGAGAGTTGGGATTGGAGGAATGGGATTAGAGGGAGTTGGGGATTGGAGGAATGTGATTTGAGGGAGTTGGAGATTGGAGGAATGGGATTTGAGGGAGTTGGGGATTGGATGGATGGGATTTGAGGGAGAGTCGGGGATTGGAGGAATGGGATTTGAGGGAGTCGGGGATTGGAGGAATGGGATTTGAGGGAGAGTTGGGATTGGAGGAATGGGATTTGAGGGAGTTGGGGATTGGAGAAATGGGATTTGAGGGAGTTGGGGATTGGAGGGATGGGAATTGAGGGAGAGTTGGGATTGGAGGGATGGGATTTGAGGGAGAGTCGGGGATTGGAGGAATGGGATTTGAGGGAGCCGGGCATTGGAAGAATGGGATTTGAGGGTGAGTTGGGATTGGAGGAATGGGATTTGAGGGTGTTGGGGATTGGAGGGATGGGATTTGAGGGAGTCGAGGATTGGAGGAATGGGATTTGAGGGAAAGTTGGGATTGGAGCAATGGGATTTGAGGGAGTTGGGGATTGGAGGAATGGGTTTTGAGGGAGAGTTGGGGATTGGACGGATGGGATTTGAGGGAGTCGGGGATTGGAAGAATGGGATTTGAGGGAAAGTTGGAATTGGAGGAATTGGATTGAAGGGAGTTGGGGATTGGAGGAATGGGATTTGAGGGAGTTGGGGATTGGAGGAATGGGATTTGAGGGAGAGAGAGGGGATTGGAAGAATAGGATTTGAGGGAGAGTTGGGGATTGGAGGAATGAAATTTGAGGGAGTTGGGGATTTGAGGGAGTTGGGGATTGGAGGAATGGGATTTGAGGGAGAGAGGGGGGAATGGAGGAATGGGATTTGAGGGAGTTGGGGAATGAAGGAATGGGATTTGAGGGAGTTGGGGATTGGAGGAATGGGATTTGAGGGGGAGTCGGGGATTGGAGGAATGGGATTTGAGGGAGAGTTGGGGATTGGAGGAATGGGATTTGAGGGAGTTGGGGATTGGAGGAAAGGGATTTGAGGGAGATGGGGATTGGAGGGATGGGATTTGAGGGAGAGTCGGGGATTGGAGGAATGTGATTTTAGGGAGTCGGGGATTGGAGGAATGGGATTTGAGGGAGAGTTGGGGATTGGAGGAATGGGATTTGAGGGAGTTGGGGATTGGAGGAAAGGGATTTGAGGGAGATGGGGATTGGAGGGATATGATTTGAGGGAGAGTCGGGGATTGGAGGAATGTGATTTGAGGGAGTCGGGGATTGGAGGAATGGGATTTGAGGGAGAGTTGGGATTGGAGGAATGGGATTAGAGGGAGTTGGGGATTGGAGGAATGGGTTTTTAGGGAGAGTTGGGGATTGGACAGATGGGATTTGAGTGAGTTGGGATTGGAAGAATGGGATTTGAGGGAAAGTTGGGATTGGAGGAATGGGATTGGAGGGAGTTGGGGATTGGAGGAATGGGATTTGAGGGAGTTGGGGATTGGAGGAATGGGATTTGAGGGAGAGAGAGGGGATTGGAGGAATGGGATTTGAGGGAGAGTTGGGGATTGGAGGAATGAGATTTGAGGGAGTTGGGGATTGGAGGGATGGGATTTGAGGGAGTTGGGGATTGGAGGAATGGGATTTGAGGGAGAGAGGGGGGATTGGAGGAATGGGATTTGAGGGAGTTGGGGATTGGAGGAATGGGATTTGAGGGAGTTGGGGTTGGAGGAATGGGATTTGAGGGGGAGTCGGGGATTGGAGGAATGGGATTTGAGGCAGAGTTGGGATTGGAGAAATGGGATTTGAGGGAGTTGGGATTTGGAGGAATGGGATTTAAGGGAGGGAGAAGGGATTGGAGGAATGGGATTTGAGGGAGAGTTGGGGATTGGAGGAATGGGATTTGAGGGAGTTGGGGATTGGAGGAATGGGATTTGAGGGAGTTGGGGATTGGAGGGATGGGATTTGAGGGAGAGTTGTGATTGGAGGGATGGGATTTGAGGGAGAGTCGGGGATTGGAGGAATGTGATTTGAGGGAGTCGGGGATTGGAGGAATGGGATTTGAGGGAGAGTTGGGATTGGAGGAATGGGATTAGAGGGAGTTGGGGATTGGAGGAATATGATTTGAGGGAGTTGGAGATTGGAGGAATGGGATTTGAGGGAGTTGGGGATTGGAGGGATGGGATTTGAGGGAGAGTTGGGATTGGAGGGATGGGATTTGAGGGAGAGTCGGGGATTGGAGGAATGGGATTTGAGGGAGTCGGGGATTGGAGGAATGGGATTTGAGGGAGAGTTGGGATTGGAGGAATGGGATTTGAGGGAGTTGGGGATTGGAGAAATGGGATTTGAGGGAGTTGGGGATTGGAGGGATGGGAATTGAGGGAGAGTTGGGATTGGGGGGATGGGATTTGAGGGAGAGTCGGGGATTGGAGGAATGGGATTTGAGGGAGCCGGGCATTGGAAGAATGGGATTTGAGGGAGAGTTGGGATTGGAGGAATGGGATTTGAGGGTGTTGGGGATTGGAGGGATGGGATTTGAGGGAGTCGAGGATTGGAGGAATGGGATTTGAGGGAAAGTTGGGATTGGAGCAATGGGATTTGAGGGAGTTGGGGATTGGAGGAATGGGTTTTGAGGGAGAGTTGGGGATTGGACGGATGGGATTTGAGGGAGTCGGGGATTGGAAGAATGGGATTTGAGGGAAAGTTGGAATTGGAGGAATTGGATTGAAGGGAGTTGGGGATTGGAGGAATGGGATTTGAGGGAGTTGGGGATTGGAGGAATGGGATTTGAGGGAGAGAGAGGGGATTGGAAGAATAGGATTTGAGGGAGAGTTGGGGATTGGAGGAATGAAATTTGAGGGAGTTGGGGATTTGAGGGAGTTGGGGATTGGAGGAATGGGATTTGAGGGAGAGAGGGGGGAATGGAGGAATGGGATTTGAGGGAGTTGGGGAATGAAGGAATGGGATTTGAGGGAGTTGGGGATTGGAGGAATGGGATTTGAGGGGGAGTCGGGGATTGGAGGAATGGGATTTGAGGGAGAGTTGGGGATTGGAGGAATGGGATTTGAGGGAGTTGGGGATTGGAGGAAAGGGATTTGAGGGAGATGGGGATTGGAGGGATGGGATTTGAGGGAGAGTCGGGGATTGGAGGAATGTGATTTGAGGGAGTCGGGGATTGGAGGAATGGGATTTGAGGGGGAGTCTGGGGTTCGAGGAATGGGATTTGAGGGGGAGTCGGGGATTGGAGGAATGGGATTTGAGGCAGAGTTGGGATTGGAGAAATGGGATTTGAGGGAGTTGGGATTTGGAGGAATGGGATTTAAGGGAGGGAGAAGGGATTGGAGGAATGGGATTTGAGGGAGAGTTGGGGATTGGAGGAATGGGATTTGAGGGAGTTGGGGATTGGAGGAATGGGATTTGAGGGAGTTGGGGATTGGAGGGATGGGATTTGAGGGAGAGTTGTGATTGGAGGGATGGGATTTGAGGGAGAGTCGGGGATTGGAGGAATGTGATTTGAGGGAGTCGGGGATTGGAGGAATGGGATTTGAGGGAGAGTTGGGATTGGAGGAATGGGATTAGAGGGAGTTGGGGATTGGAGGAATGTGAATTGAGGGAGTTGGAGATTGGAGGAATGGGATTTGAGGGAGTTGGGGATTGGAGGGATGGGATTTGAGGGAGAGTTGGGATTGGAGGGATGGGATTTGAGGGAGAGTCGGGGATTGGAGGAATGGGATTTGAGGGAGTCGGGGATTGGAGGGATGGGATTTGAGGGGGACTTGGGATTGGAGGAATGGGATTTGAGGGAGTTGGGGATTGGAGGAATGGGATTTGAGGGAGTTGGGGATTGGAGGGATGGGAATTGAGGGAGAGTTGGGATTGGAGGGATGGGATTTGAGGGAGAGTCGGGGATTGGAGGAATGGGATTTGAGGGAGCCGGGCATTGGAAGAATGGGATTTGAGGGAGAGTTGGGATTGGAGGAATGGGATTTGAGGGTGTTGGGGATTGGAGGGATGGGATTTGAGGGAGTCGAGGATTGGAGGAATGGGATTTGAGGGAAAGTTGGGATTGGAGCAATGGGATTTGAGGGAGTTGGGGATTGGAGGAATGGGTTTTGAGGGAGAGTTGGGGATTGGACTGATGGGATTTGAGGGAGTCGGGGATTGGAAGAATGGGATTTGAGGGAAAGTTGGAATTGGAGGAATGAGATTGAAGGGAGTTGGGGATTGGAGGAATGGGATTTGAGGGAGTTGGGGATTGGAGGAATGGGATTTGAGGGAGAGAGAGGGGATTGGAGGAATAGGATTTGAGGGAGAGTTGGGGATTGGAGGAATGAAATTTGAGGGAGTTGGGGATTTGAGGGAGTTGGGGATTGGAGGAATGGGATTTGAGGGAGAGAGGGGGGAATGGAGGAATGGGATTTGAGGGAGTTGGGGAATGAAGGAATGGGATTTGAGGGAGTTGGGGATTGGAGGAATGGGATTTGAGGGGGAGTCGGCGATTGGAGGAATGGGATTTGAGGGAGAGTTGGGGATTGGAGGAATGGGATTTGAGGGAGTTGGGGATTGGAGGAAAGGGATTTGAGGGAGATGGGGATTGGAGGGATGGGATTTGAGGGAGAGTCGGGGATTGGAGGAATGTGATTTGAGGGAGTCGGGGATTGGAGGAATGGGATTTGAGGGAGAGTTGGGATTGGAGGAATGGGATTAGAGGGAGTTGGGGATTGGAGGAATGGGTTTTGAGGGAGAGTTGGGGATTGGACAGATGGGATTTGAGTGAGTTGGGATTGGAAGAATGGGATTTGAGGGAAAGTTGGGATTGGAGGAATGGGATTGGAGGGAGTTGGGGATTGGAGGAATGGGATTTGAGGGAGTTGGGGATTGGAGGAATGGGATTTGAGGGAGAGAGAGGGGATTGGAGGAATGGGATTTGAGGGAGAGTTGGGGATTGGAGGAATGAGATTTGAGGGAGTTGGGGATTGGAGGGATGGGATTTGAGGGAGTTGGGGATTGGAGGAATGGGATTTGAGGGAGAGAGGGGGGATTGGAGGAATGGGATTTGAGAGAGTTGGGGATTGGAGGAATGGGATTTGAGGGAGTTGGGGTTGGAGGAATGGGATTTGAGGCAGAGTTGGGATTGGAGAAATGGGATTTGAGGGAGTTGGGATTTGGAGGAATGGGATTTAAGGGAGGGAGAAGGGATTGGAGGAATGGGATTTGAGGGAGAGTTGGGGATTGGAGGAATGGGATTTGAGGGAGTTGGGGATTGGAGGAATGGGATTTGAGGGAGTTGGGGATTGGAGGGATGGGATTTGAGGGAGAGTTGTGATTGGAGGGATGGGGTTTGAGGGAGAGTCGGGGATTGGAGGAATGTGATTTGAGGGAGTCGGGGATTGGAGGATTGGAATTTGAGGGAGAGTTGGGATTGGAGGAATGGGATTAGAGGGAGTTAGGGATTGGAGGAATGTGATTTGAGGGAGTTGGAGATTGGAGGAATGGGATTTGAGGGAGTTGGGGATTGGAGGGATGGGATTTGAGGGAGAGTTGGGATTGGAGGGATGGGATTTGAGGGAGAGTCGGGGATTGGAGGAATGGGATTTGAGGGAGTCGGGGATTGGAGGAATGGGATTTGAGGGAGAGTTGGGATTGGAGGAATGGGATTTGAGGGAGTTGGGGATTGGAGGAATGGGATTTGAGGGAGTTGGGGATTGGAGGGATGGGAATTGAGGGAGAGTTGGGATTGGAGGGATGGGATTTGAGGGAGAGTCGGGGATTGGAGGAATGGGATTTGAGGGAGCCGGGCATTGGAAGAATGGGATTTGAGGGAGAGTTGGGATTGGAGGAATGGGATTTGAGGGTGTTGGGGATTGGAGGGATGGGATTTGAGGGAGTCGAGGATTGGAGGAATGGGATTTGAGGGAAATTTGGGATTGGAGCAATGGGATTTGAGGGAGTTGGGGATTGGAGGAATGGGTTTTGAGGGAGAGTTGGGGATTGGACGGATGGGATTTGAGGGAGTCGGGGATTGGAAGAATGGGATTTGAGGGAAAGTTGGAATTGGAGGAATGGGATTGAAGGGAGTTGGGGATTGGAGGAATGGGATTTGAGGGAGTTGGGGATTGGAGGAATGGGATTTGAGGGAGAGAGAGGGGATTGGAGGAATAGGATTTGAGGGAGAGTTGGGGATTGGAGGAATGAAATTTGAGGGAGTTGGGGATTGGAGGAATGGGATTTGAGGGAGAGAGGGGGGAATGGAGGAATGGGATTTGAGGGAGTTGGGGAATGAAGGAATGGGATTGGAGGGAGTTGGGGATTGGAGGAATGGGATTTGAGGGAGTTGGGGATTGGAGGAATGGGATTTGAGGGAGAGAGAGGGGATTGGAGGAATGGGATTTGAGGGAGAGTTGGGGATTGGAGGAATGAGATTTGAGGGAGTTGGGGATTGGAGGGATGGGATTTGAGGGAGTTGGGGATTGGAGGAATGGGATTTGAGGGAGAGAGGGGGGATTGGAGGAATGGGATTTGAGAGAGTTGGGGATTGGAGGAATGGGATTTGAGGGAGTTGGGGTTGGAGGAATGGGATTTGAGGCAGAGTTGGGATTGGAGAAATGGGATTTGAGGGAGTTGGGATTTGGAGGAATGGGATTTAAGGGAGGGAGAAGGGATTGGAGGAATGGGATTTGAGGGAGAGTTGGGGATTGGAGGAATGGGATTTGAGGGAGTTGGGGATTGGAGGAATGGGATTTGAGGGAGTTGGGGATTGGAGGGATGGGATTTGAGGGAGAGTTGTGATTGGAGGGATGGGGTTTGAGGGAGAGTCGGGGATTGGAGGAATGTGATTTGAGGGAGTCGGGGATTGGAGGATTGGAATTTGAGGGAGAGTTGGGATTGGAGGAATGGGATTAGAGGGAGTTAGGGATTGGAGGAATGTGATTTGAGGGAGTTGGAGATTGGAGGAATGGGATTTGAGGGAGTTGGGGATTGGAGGGATGGGATTTGAGGGAGAGTTGGGATTGGAGGGATGGGATTTGAGGGAGAGTCGGGGATTGGAGGAATGGGATTTGAGGGAGTCGGGGATTGGAGGAATGGGATTTGAGGGAGAGTTGGGATTGGAGGAATGGGATTTGAGGGAGTTGGGGATTGGAGGAATGGGATTTGAGGGAGTTGGGGATTGGAGGGATGGGAATTGAGGGAGAGTTGGGATTGGAGGGATGGGATTTGAGGGAGAGTCGGGGATTGGAGGAATGGGATTTGAGGGAGCCGGGCATTGGAAGAATGGGATTTGAGGGAGAGTTGGGATTGGAGGAATGGGATTTGAGGGTGTTGGGGATTGGAGGGATGGGATTTGAGGGAGTCGAGGATTGGAGGAATGGGATTTGAGGGAAATTTGGGATTGGAGCAATGGGATTTGAGGGAGTTGGGGATTGGAGGAATGGGTTTTGAGGGAGAGTTGGGGATTGGACGGATGGGATTTGAGGGAGTCGGGGATTGGAAGAATGGGATTTGAGGGAAAGTTGGAATTGGAGGAATGGGATTGAAGGGAGTTGGGGATTGGAGGAATGGGATTTGAGGGAGTTGGGGATTGGAGGAATGGGATTTGAGGGAGAGAGAGGGGATTGGAGGAATAGGATTTGAGGGAGAGTTGGGGATTGGAGGAATGAAATTTGAGGGAGTTGGGGATTGGAGGAATGGGATTTGAGGGAGAGAGGGGGGAATGGAGGAATGGGATTTGAGGGAGTTGGGGAATGAAGGAATGGGATTTGAGGGAGTTGGGGATTGGAGGAATGGGATTTGAGGGGGAGTCGGGGATTGGAGGAATGGGATTTGAGGGAGAGTTGGGGATTGGAGGAATGGGATTTGAGGGAGTTGGGGATTGGAGGAAAGGGATTTGAGGGAGATGGGGATTGGAGGGATGGGATTTGAGGGAGAGTCGGGGATTGGAGGAATGTGATTTGAGGGAGTCGGGGATTGGAGGAATGGGATTTGAGGGAGAGTTGGGATTGGAGGAATGGGATTAGAGGGAGTTGGGGATTGGAGGAATGGGTTTTGAGGGAGAGTTGGGGATTGGACAGATGGGATTTGAGTGAGTTGGGATTGGAAGAATGGGATTAGAGGGAAAGTTGGGATTGGAGGAATGGGATTGGAGGGAGTTGGGGATTGGAGGAATGGGATTTGAGGGAGTTGGGGATTGGAGGAATGGGATTTGAGGGAGAGAGAGGGGATTGGAGGAATGGGATTTGAGGGAGAGTTGGGGATTGGAGGAATGAGATTTGAGGGAGTTGGGGATTGGAGGGATGGGATTTGAGGGAGTTGGGGATTGGAGGAATGGGATTTGAGGGAGAGAGGGGGGATTGGAGGAATGGGATTTGAGGGAGTTGGGGATTGGAGGAATGGGATTTGAGGGAGTTGGGGTTGGAGGAATGGGATTTGAGGGGGAGTCGGGGATTGGAGGAATGGGATTTGAGGCAGAGTTGGGATTGGAGAAATGGGATTTGAGGGAGTTGGGATTTGGAGGAATGGGATTTAAGGGAGGGAGAAGGGATTGGAGGAATGGGATTTGAGGGAGAGTTGGGGATTGGAGGAATGGGATTTGAGGGAGTTGGGGATTGGAGGAATGGGATTTGAGGGAGTTGGGGATTGGAGGGATGGGATTTGAGGGAGAGTTGTGATTGGAGGGATGGGATTTGAGGGAGAGTCGGGGATTGGAGGAATGTGATTTGAGGGAGTCGGGGATTGGAGGAATGGGATTTGAGGGAGAGTTGGGATTGGAGGAATGGGATTAGAGGGAGTTGGGGATTGGAGGAATGTGATTTGAGGGAGTTGGAGATTGGAGGAATGGGATTTGAGGGAGTTGGGGATTGGAGGGATGGGATTTGAGGGAGAGTTGGGATTGGAGGGATGGGATTTGAGGGAGAGTCGGGGATTGGAGGAATGGGATTTGAGGGAGTCGGGGATTGGAGGAATGGGATTTGAGGGAGAGTTGGGATTGGAGGAATGGGATTTGAGGGAGTTGGGGATTGGAGAAATGGGATTTGAGGGAGTTGGGGATTGGAGGGATGGGAATTGAGGGAGAGTTGGGATTGGAGGGATGGGATTTGAGGGAGAGTCGGGGATTGGAGGAATGGGATTTGAGGGAGCCGGGCATTGGAAGAATGGGATTTGAGGGAGAGTTGGGATTGGAGGAATGGGATTTGAGGGTGTTGGGGATTGGAGGGATGGGATTTGAGGGAGTCGAGGATTGGAGGAATGGGATTTGAGGGAAAGTTGGGATTGGAGCAATGGGATTTGAGGGAGTTGGGGATTGGAGGAATGGGTTTTGAGGGAGAGTTGGGGATTGGACGGATGGGATTTGAGGGAGTCGGGGATTGGAAGAATGGGATTTGAGGGAAAGTTGGAATTGGAGGAATTGGATTGAAGGGAGTTGGGGATTGGAGGAATGGGATTTGAGGGAGTTGGGGATTGGAGGAATGGGATTTGAGGGAGAGAGAGGGGATTGGAAGAATAGGATTTGAGGGAGAGTTGGGGATTGGAGGAATGAAATTTGAGGGAGTTGGGGATTTGAGGGAGTTGGGGATTGGAGGAATGGGATTTGAGGGAGAGAGGGGGGAATGGAGGAATGGGATTTGAGGGAGTTGGGGAATGAAGGAATGGGATTTGAGGGAGTTGGGGATTGGAGGAATGGGATTTGAGGGGGAGTCGGGGATTGGAGGAATGGGATTTGAGGGAGAGTTGGGGATTGGAGGAATGGGATTTGAGGGAGTTGGGGATTGGAGGAAAGGGATTTGAGGGAGATGGGGATTGGAGGGATGGGATTTGAGGGAGAGTCGGGGATTGGAGGAATGTGATTTGAGGGAGTCGGGGATTGGAGGAATGGGATTTGAGGGAGAGTTGGGGATTGGAGGAATGGGATTAGAGGGAGTTGGGGATTGGAAGAATGGGATTTGAGGGAGTTGGGGATTGGAGGAATGGGATTTGAGGAAGAGAGAGGGGATTGGAAGAATGGGATTTGAGCGAGTTGGGGATTGGAGGGATGGGATTTGAGGGAGTTGGGGATTGGAGGGATGGGATTTGAGGGAGTCGAGGATTTGAGGAATAGGATTTGAGGGAAAGTTGGGATTGGAGGAATGGGATTTGAGGGAGTCGGGATTGGAGGAATGGGATTTGAGGGAGTTGGGGATTGGAGGAATGGGATTTGAGGGAGTTGGGGATTGGAGGAATGGGATTTGAGGGAGAGTTGGGGATTGGAGGAATGGGATTTGAGGGAGAGTTGGGGATTGGAGGGATGGGATTTGAGGGAGAGACAGGGGATTGGAGGAATGGGATTTGATGGGAGAGAGATAGGATTGGAGGAATGGGATTTGAGGGAGAGTTGGGATTGGAGGAATGGGATTAGAGGTAGTTGGGGATTGGAAGAATGGGATTTGAGGGAGTTGGGGATTGGAGGAATGGGATTTGAGGAAGAGAGAGGGGATTGGAGGAATGGGTTTGAGGGAGTTGGGGATTGGAGGGATGGGAATTGAGGGAATCGAGGATTTGAGGAATAGGATTTGAGGGAAAGTTGGGATTGGAGGAATGGGATTTGAGGGAGTCGGGATTGGAGGAATGGGATTTGAGGGAGTTGGGGATTGGAGGAATGGGATTTGAGGGAGAGTTGGGGATTGGAGGAATGGGATTTGAGGGAGAGTTGGGGATTGGAGGGATGGGATTTGAGGGAGAGACAGGGGATTGGAGGAATGGGATTTGATGGGAGAGAGATAGGATTGGAGGAATGGGATTTGAGGGAGAGTTGGGGATTGGAGGAATGGGATTTGATGGGAGAGAGAGGGGATTAGATGAATGGGATTTGATGGGAGTGAGAGGGGATTGGAGGGATGGGATTTGAGGGAGTTGGGGATTGGAGGCATGGGATTTCAGGGAGTTGGGGATTGGAGGGATGGGATTTGAGGGAGTTGGAATTGGAGTGATGGGATTTGAGGGAGAGTTGGGGATTGGAGGGATGGGATTTGAGGGAGAGTTGGGGATTGGAGGAATGGGGTTTGAGGGAGAGTTGGGGTTTGGAGGGATGGGATTTGAGGGAGTTGGGGATTGGAGGCATGTGATTTGTGGGAGTTGGGGATTGGAGGGATGGGATTTGAGGGAGTTGGGATTGGAGTGATGGGATATGATGGAAATGGGGATTGGAGGAATGGGTTTTGAGGGAGAGTTGGGGATTGGACGGATGGGATTTGAGGGAGTCGGGGATTGGAAGAATGGGATTTGAGGGAAAGTTGGGATTGGAGGGAGTTGGGGATTGGAGGAATGGGATTTGAGGGAGTTGGGGATTGGAGGAATGGGATTTGAGGGAGAGAGAGGGGATTGGAGGGATGGGATTGGAGGGAGTTGGGGATTGGAGGAATGGGATTTGAGGGAGAGAGGGGGGATTGGAGGAATGGGATTTGAGGGAGTTGGGGATTGGAGGAATGGGATTTGAGGGAGTTGGGGACTGGAGGAATGGGATTTGAGGGAGAGTTGGGATTGGGGGATGGGATTTGAGGGCGAGTTGGGGATTGGAGGAATGGGATTTGAGGAAGAGAGAGTGGATTGGAGGAATGGGATTTGAGGGAGTTGGGGATTGGAGGGATGGGATTTGAGGGAGTTGGGGATTGGAGGGTTGGGATTTGAGGGAGTCGAGGATTGGAGGAATGGGATTTGACGGAAAGTTGGGATTGGAGGAATGGGATTTGAGGGAGTTGGGATTGGAGGAATGGGATTTGAGGGAGAGTTGGGGATTGGAGGAATGGGATTTGAGGGAGAGTTGGGGATTGGATTTGAGGGAGAGAGAGGGGATTGGAGGAATGGGATTTGATGGGAGAGAGATAGGATTGGAGGAATGGGATTTGAGGGAGAGTTGGGGATTGGAGGGATGGGATTTGAGGGAGTTGGGGATTGGAGGAATGGGATTTGATGGGAAAGAGAGGGGATTAGACGAATGGGATTTGATGGGAGCGAGAGGGGATTGGAGGAATTGATTTGAGGGAGTTGGGGATTGGAGGCATGGGATTTGAGGGAGTTGGGGATTGGAGGCATGGGATTTGAGGGAGTTGGGGATTGGAGGGAGTTGGGGATTGGAGGGAGTTGGGGATTGGAGGGAGTTGGGGATTGGAGGGAGTTGGGGATTGGGGGAATGGGATTTGAGGGAGTTGGGGATAGGAGGAATGGGGTTTGAGTGGGAGTTGGGGATTGGAGGGATGGGATTTGAGAGAGTTGGGGATTGGAGGGATGGGATCTGAGGGAGAGTTGGGGATTGGAGGGATGGGATTTGAGGGAGAGTTGGGGATTGGAGGAATGGGATTTGAGGGAGTTCGGGATTGGAGGAATGGGTTTTGAGGGAGAGTTGGGGACTGGAGGGATGGGATTTGAGGGACTTGGGGATTGGAGGGATGGGTTTGGAGGGAGTTGGGTATTGGAGTGATGGGATTTGACGGAGAGTTGGGGATTGGAGGAATGGGATTTGAGTGAGTTGGGGATTGGAGGAATGGGATTTAAGGGAGGGAGAGGGGATTGGAGGAAAGGGATTTGAGGGAGAGTTGGGGATTGGAGGAATGGGATTTGAGGGTGTTGGGGATTGGAGGAATGGGATTTGAGGGAGAGTTGGGATTGGAGGAATGGGATTAAAGGGAGTTCGGGATTGGAGGAATGGGATTTGAGGGTGTTGGGGATTGGAGGAATGGGATTTGAGGGAGAGTTGGGATTGGAGGAATGGGATTAAAGGGAGTTGGGGATTGGAGGAATGGGATTTGAGGGAGTTGGTGATTGGAGGAATGGGATTTGAGGAAGAGAGAGGGGATTGGAGGAATGGGATTTGAAGGAGAGTTGGGGATTGGAGGAATGGGATTTGAGGGAGTTCGGGATTGGAGGGATGGGAGGGATGGGATTTGAGGGAGTCGAGGATTGGAGGAATGGGATTTGAGGGAAAGTTGGGATTGGAGCAATGGGATTTGAGGGAGTTGGGGATTGGAGGAATGGGTTTTGAGGGAGAGTTGGGGATTGGACGGATGGGATTTGAGGGAGTCGGGGATTGGAAGAATGGGATTTGAGGGAAAGTTGGGATTGGAGGAATGGGATTGGAGGGAGTTGGGGATTGGAGGAATGGGATTTGAGGGAGTTGGGGATTGGAGGAATGGGATTTGAGGGAGAGGGGATTGGAGGAATGGGATTTGAGGGAGAGTTGGGGATTGGAGGAAGTTGGGGATTGGAGGGATGGGATTTGAGGGAGTTGGGGATTGGAGGAATGGGATTTGAGGGAGAGAGGGGGGATTGGAGGAATGGGATTTGAGGGAGTTGGGGATTGGAGGAATGGGATTTGAGGGAGTTGGGGTTGGAGGAATGGGATCTGAGGGGGAGTCGGGGATTGGAGGAATGGGATTTGAGGCAGAGTTGGGATTGGAGAAATGGGATTTGAGGGAGTTGCGATTTGGAGGAATGGGATTTAAGGGAGGGAGAGGGGATTGGAGGAATGGGATTTGAGGGAGAGTTGGGATTGGAGGGATGGGATTTGAGGGAGAGTCGGGGATTGGAGGAATGTGATTTGAGGGAGTTGGGGATTGGAGGAATGGGATTTGAGGGAGTTGGGGATTGGAGGAATGGGATTTGAGGGAGTTGGGGATTGGAGGGATGGGAATTGAGGGAGAGTCGGGATTGGAGGGATGGGATTTGAGGGAGAGTCGGGGATTGGAGGAATGTGATTTGAGGGAGTCGGGCATTGGAGGAATGGGATTTGAGGGAGAGTTGGGATTGGAGGAATGGGATTTGAGGGAGTTGGGGATTGGAGAAATGGGTTTTGAGGGAGAGTTGGGGATTGGACGGATGGGATTTGAGGGAGTCGGGGATTGGAAGAATGGGATTTGAGGGAAAGTTGGAATTGGAGGAATGGAATTGGAGGGAGTTGGGGATTGGAGGAATGGGATTTGAGGGAGTTGGGGATTGGAGGAATGGGATTTGAGGGAGAGAGAGGGGATTGGAGGAATAGGATTTGAGGGAGAGTTGGGGATTGGAGGAATGAGATTTGAGGGAGTTGGGGATTTGAGGGAGTTGGGGATTGGAGGAATGGGATTTGAGGGAGTTGGGGATTGGAGGAATGGGATTTGAGGAAGAGAGAGGGGATTGGAGGAATGGGATTTGAGGGAGAGTTGGGGACTGGAGGGATGGAATTTGAGGGAGTTGGGGATTGGAGGGATGGGATTTGAGGGAGTCGAGGATTGGAGGAATGGGATTTGAGGGAAAGTTGGGATTGGAGCAATGGGATTTGAGGGAGTTGGGGATTGGAGGAATGGGTTTTGAGGGAGAGTTGGAGATTGGACAGATGGGATTTGAGGGAGTCGGGGATTGGAAGAATGGGATTTGAGGGAAAGTTGGGATTGGAGGAATGGGATTGGAGGGAGTTGGGGATTGGAGGAATGGGATTTCAGGGAGTTGGGGATTGGAGGAATGGGATTTGAAGGAGAGAGAGGGGATTGGAGGAATGGGATTTGAGGGAGAGTTGGGGATTGGAGGAATGAGATTTGAGGGAGTTCGGGATTGGAGGGATGGGATTTGAGGGAGTTGGGGATTGGAGGAATGGGATTTGAGGGAGAGAGGGGGGATTGGAGGAATGGGATTTGAGGGAGTTGGGGATTGGAGGAATGGGATTTGAGGGGCAGTCGGGGATTGGAGGAATGGGATTTGAGGCAGAGTTGGGATTGGAGAAATGGGATTTGAGGGAGTTGGGATTTGGAGGAATGGGATTTAAGGGAGGGAGAAGGGATTGGAGGAATGGGATTTGAGGGAGAGTTGGGGATTGGAGGAATGGGATTTGAGGGAGTTGGGGATTGGAGGAATGGGATTAGAGGGAGAGTTGTGATTGGAGGGATGGGATTTGAGGGAGAGTCGGGGATTGGAGGAATGTGATTTGAGGGAGTCGGGGATTGGAGGAATGGGATTTGAGGGAGAGTTGGGATTGGAGGAATGGGATTAGAGGGAGTTGGGGATTGGAGGAATGTGATTTGAGGGAGTTGGAGATTGGAGGAATGGGATTTGAGGGAGTTGGGGATTGGAGGGATGGGATTTGAGGGAGAGTTGGGATTGGATGGATGGGATTTGAGGGAGAGTCGGGGATTGGAGGAATGTGATTTGAGGGAGTCGGGGATTGGAGGAATGGGATTTGAGGGAGAGTTGGGATTGGAGGAATGAGATTTGAGGGAGTTGGGGATTGGAGGAATGGGATTTGAGGGAGTTGGGGATTGGAGGGATGGGAATTGAGGGAGAGTTGGGATTGGAGGGATGGGCTTTGAGGGAGAGTCGGGGATTGGAGGAATGGGATTTGAGGGAGCCGGGCATTGGAAGAATGGGATTTGAGGGAGTCGAGGATTGGAGGAATGGGACTTGAGGGAAAGTTGGGATTGGAGCAATGGGATTTGAGGGAGTTGGGGATTGGAGGAATGGGTTTTGAGGGAGAGTTGGGGATTGGACGGATGGGATTTGAGGGAGTCGGGGATTGGAAGAATGGGATTTGAGGGAAAGTTGGAATTGGAGGAATGGGATTGGAGGGAGTTGGGGATTGGAGGAATGGGATTTGAGGGAGTTGGGGATTGGAGGAATGGGATTTGAGGGAGAGGGGATTGGAGGAATAGGATTTGAGGGAGAGTTGGGGATTGGAGGAATGAGATTTGAGGGAGTTGGGGATTTGAGGGAGTTGGGGATTGGAGGAATGGGATTTGAGGGAGAGAGGGGGGAATGGAGGAATGGGATTTGAGGGAGTTGGGGAATGGAGGAATGGGATTTGAGGGAGTCGGGGATTGGAGGAATGGGATTTGAGGGGGAGTCGGGGATTGGAGGAATGGGATTTGAGGGAGAGTTGGGGATTGGAGGAATGGGATTTGAGGGAGTTGGGGATTGGAGGAAAGGGATTTGAGGGAGATGGGGATTGGAGGGATGGGATTTGAGGGAGAGTCGGGGATTGGAGGAATGTGATTTGAGGGAGTCGGGGATTGGAGGAATGGGATTTGAGGGAGAGTTGGGATTGGAGGAATGGGATTAGAGGGAGTTGGGGATTGGAAGAATGGGATTTGAGGGAGTTGGGGATTGGAGGAATGGGTTTGAGGAAGAGAGAGGGGATTGGAGGAATGGGATTTGAGGGAGTTGGGGATTGGAGGGATGGGATTTGAGTGAGTTGGGGATTGGAGGGATGGGATTTGAGGGAGTCGAGGATTTGAGGAATAGGATTTGAGGGAAAGTTGGGATTGGAGGAATGGGGTTTGAGGGAGTCGGGATTGGAGGAATGGGATTTGAGGGAGTTGGGGATTGGAGGAATGGGATTTGAGGGAGTTGGGGATTGGAGGGATGGGATTTGAGGGAGAGACAGGGGATTGGAGGAATGGGATTTGATGGGAGAGAGATAGGATTGGAGGAATGGGATTTGAGGGAGAGTTGGGGATTGGAGGAATGGGATTTGAGGGAGAGTTGGAATTGGAGGAATGGGATTAGAGGGAGTTGGGGATTGGAAGAATGGGATTTGAGGGAGTTGGGGATTGGAGGAATGGGATTTGAGGAAGAGAGAGGGGATTGGAGGAATGGGTTTGAGAGAGTTGGGGATTGGAGGGATGGGATTTGAGGGAGTTGGGGATTGGAGGGATGGGATTTGAGGGAGTCGAGGATTTGAGGAATAGGATTTGAGGGAAAGTTGGGATTGGAGGAATGGGATTTGAGGGAGTCGGGATTGGAGGAATGGGATTTGAGGGAGTTGGGGTTCGGAGGAATGGGATTTGAGGGAGTTGGGGATTGGAGGAATGGGATTTGAGGGAGAGTTGGGGATTGGAGGAATGGGATTTGAGGGAGAGTTGGGGATTGGAGGAATGGGATTTGAGGGAGAGTTGGGGATTGGAGGGATGGGATTTGAGGGAGAGACAGGGGATTGGAGGAATGGGATTTGATGGGAGAGAGATAGGATTGGAGGAATGGGATTTGAGGGAGAGTTGGGGATTGGAGGAATGGGATTTGATGGGAGAGAGAGGGGATTAGATGAATGGGATTTGATGGGAGTGAGAGGGGATTGGAGGGATGGGATTTGAGGGAGTTGGGGATTGGAGGCATGGGATTTCAGGGAGTTGGGGATTGGAGGGATGGGATTTGAGGGAGTTGGAATTGGAGTGATGGGATTTGAGGGAGAGTTGGGGATTGGAGGGATGGGATTTGAGGGAGAGTTGGGGATTGGAGGAATGGGGTTTGAGGGAGAGTTGGGGATTGGAGGGATGGGATTTGAGGGACTTGGGTATTGGAGGCATGGGATTTGAGGGAGTTGGGGATTGGAGGGATGGGATTTGAGGGAGTTGGGATTGGAGTGATGGGATTTGAGGGAGAGTTGGGGATTGGAGGGATGGGATTTGAGGGAGAGTTGGGGATTGGAGGAATGGGGTTTGAGGGAGAGTTGGGGATTGGAGGGATGGGATTTGAGGGACTTGGGGATTGGAGGCATGGGATTTGAGGGAGTTGGGATTGGAGTGATGGGATTTGAGGGAGAGTTGGGGATTGGAGGGATGGGATTTGAGGGAGAGTTGGGGATTGGAGGAATGGGGTTTGAGGGAGAGTTGGGGATTGGAGGGATGGGATTTGAGGGACTTGGGAATTGGAGGCATGGGATTTGAGGGAGTTGGGGATTGGAGGGATGGGATTTGAGGGAGTTGGGATTGAAGTGATGGGATTTGAGGGAGAGTTGGGGATTGGAGGGATGGGATTTGAGGGAGAGTTGGGGATTGGAGGGATGGGATTTGAGGGAGAGTTGGGGATTGGAAGGATGGGATTTGAGGGAGTTGGGGTTTGGAGGGAGTTGGGGATTGGGGGAATGGGATTTGAGGGAGTTGGGGATTGGAGGAATGGGGTTTGAGGGAGAGTTGGGGATTGGAGGGATGGGATTTGAGGGAGTTGGGGATTGGAGGGATGGGATCTGAGGGAGAGTTGGGGATTGGAGGGATGGGATTTGAGGGAGAGTTGGGGATTGGAGGAATGGGATTTGATGGGAGAGAGATAGGATTGGAGGAATGGGATTTGAGGGAGAGTTGGGGATTGGAGGAATGGGATTTGATGGGAGAGAGAGGGGATTAGATGAATGGGATTTGATGGGAGTGAGAGGGGATTGGAGGGATGGGATTTGAGGGAGTTGGGGATTGGAGGCATGGGATTTCAGGGAGTTGGGGATTGGAGGGATGGGATTTGAGGGAGTTGGAATTGGAGTGATGGGATTTGAGGGAGAGTTGGGGATTGGAGGAATGGGGTTTGAGGGAGAGTTGGGGATTTGAGGGATGGGATTTGAGGGACTTGGGGATTGGAGGCATGGGATTTGAGGGAGTTGGGGATTGGAGGGATGGGATTTGAGGGAGTTGGGATTGGAGTGATGGGATTTGAGGGAGAGTTGGGGATTGGAGGGATGGGATTTGAGGGAGAGTTGGGGATTGGAGGGATGGGATTTGAGGGAGAGTTGGGGATTGGAAGGATGGGATTTGAGGGAGTTGGGGATTGGAGGGAGTTGGGGATTGGGGGAATGGGATTTGAGGGAGTTGGGGATTGGAGGAATGGAGTTTGAGGGAGAGTTGGGGATTGGAGGGATGGGATTTGAGGGAGTTGGGGATTGGAGGGATGGGATCTGAGGGAGAGTTGGGGATTGGAGGGATGGGATTTGAGGGAGAGTTGGGGATTGGAGGAATGGGATTTGAGTGAGTTGGGGATTGGAGGAATTGGTTTTGAGGAAGAGTTGGGGATTGGAGGGATGGGATTTGAGGGAGTTGGGGATTGGAGGGATGGGTTTGGAGGGAGTTTGAGATTGGAGTGATGGGATTTGAGGGAGAGTTGGGGATTGGAGGAATGGGATTTGAGGGAGTTGGGGATTGGAGGAATGGGTTTTGAGGGAGAGTTGGGGATTGGAAGGATGGGATTTGAGGGGGTTGGGGATTGGAGGTAGTTGGGAATTGGAGGAATGGGATTTGAGGGAGTTGGGGATTGGAAGGATAGGATTTGAGGGGGTTGGGGATTGGAAGGATGGGATTTGAGGGAGTTGGGGATTTGAGGGAGTTGGGGATTGGAGGAATGGGATTTGAGGGAGTTGGGGATTGGAGGAATGGGTTTTGAGGGCGAGTTGGGGATTGGAGGGATGGGAATTCGATGGAGATTAAAGCCTCTCCGTTTCTCTTACCTGATCTGTGACATCATACACAACGATAATACCATGTGCGCCCCTGTAGTAACTCGACGTAATGGTTCGAAACCGTTCCTGTCCCGCCGTGTCCCACTGACAAAAAGAACGAATCAGTCAGAGGGATAGAAAGCAGATCTGTATACCACCCTGCCTGGCACTGTGCTCAACAGCAACATATAACAATCGACTCGGGGCAGCACGGTGGCGCAGTGGGTTAGCACTGCTGCCTCACGGCGCCGAGGTCCCAGGTTCGATCCCGGCTCTGGGTCACTGTCCGTGTGGAGTTTGCACATTCTCCCCGTGTCTGCGTGGGTTTCACCCCCACAACCCAAAGATGTGCAGGGTAGGTGGATTGGTCACGCTCAATTGCCCCTTAATTGGAAAAAAAACAATTGGGTACTCTAAATTTAAAAAAAAACAATGGACTAAATACCTCCGAGGTTGTGAGGGGAATGGGGCAATGGAGCCCGGGTTAGCCTCACTAAACCATACAGTTAGACAGCATCAAGCACGGTTACTAGGCCCCGTATCCCAGTGCCTGTCAATCACACAGATAGCCCCACCTCCTCCCAGTGCCTGTCAATCACAGGTAGCCCCGCCTCCTCCCAGGGCATCAATCAGACAACCCGCCTCCTCCCAGTGCCTGTCAATCACAGGTAGCCCCGCCTCCTCCCAGGGCATCAATCAGACATCCCCGCCTCCTCCCAGAGCCTCCCCAATCAAACACATCCCCGCCTCCTCCCGGTGCCTGTCAATCACAGATAGCCCCGCCTCCTCCCAGTGCATCAATCAGACAGCCCGCCTCCTCCCAGTTCCTGTCAATCACAGATAGCCCCACCTCCTCCCAGTGCCTGCCAATCACACGGACAGCCCACCTCCGCCCAGTGAATGTCAATCAGATAGCCACACATTCTCCGTGCCTGTTACTCACAGCCTCACCTCCTCCCGGTGCCTGTCAATCACACAGATAGCCCCGCCTCCTCCCAGTGCATCAATCAGACAGCCCCGACTCCTCCCAGTGCCTGTCAATCAGATAGCCCCACCTCCTCTGTTGCCCCACCTCTTCCCAGTGCCTGTCAGTCACAGATAGCCCCGCCTCCTCCCAGTGCCTGTCAATCACAGATAGCCACACCTCCTCTGTGGCCCCACCTCTTCCCAGTGCCTGTCAGTCACAGATAGCCCCGCCTCCTCCCAGAGCCTGTCAATCACAGATAGCCACACCTCCTGTGGCCCCACCTCTTCCCAGTGCCTGTCAATCACACAGATAGCCACACCTCCTCCCAGTGCATCAATCAGATAGCCTCACCTCCTCCCAGTGCCTGTCAATCCGACTGAAAGCCCCGCCTCCTCCCAGTGCCTGTCAATCAGATAGCACCACCTCCCCCCAGTGCCTGCCAATCACAGATAGCCCCACCTCCTCCCAGTGCCTGCCAATCTCAGATAGCCCCACCTCCTCCCAGTGCCTGTCAATCACAGATAGGCCCACCTCCTCCCAGTGTCTGCCAATCTCAGTTAGCCCCACCTCCTCCCAGTGCCTGTCAATCAGATAGCACCACCTCCTCCCAGTGTCTGCCAATCTCAGTTAGCCCCACTGTCAATCAGATAGCCCCACCTCCTCCCAGTGCCTGTCAATCAGATAGCACCACCTCCACCCAGTGCCTGCCAATCACAGATAGCCCCACCTCCTCCCAGTGCCTGCCAATCTCAGATAGCCCCACCTCCTCCCAGTGCCTGTCAATCACAGATAGGCCCACCTCCTCCCAGTGTCTGCCAATCTCAGTTAGCCCCACTGTCAATCAGATAGCCCCACCTCCTCCCAGTGCCTGTCAATCACAGATAGCCCACCTCCTCCCAGTGCCTGTCAATCATAGACAGCCCTACCTCCTCCCAGTGCCTGTCAATCTCAGATAGCCCCACCTCCTCCCAGTGCCTGTCAATCTCAGATAGCCCCACCTCCTCCCAGTGCCTGTCAATCACAGATAGCCCACCTCCTCCCAGTGCCTGTCAATCATAGACAGCCCTACCTCCTCCCAGTGCCTGTCAATCATAGACAGCCCCACCTCCTCCCAGTGCCTGTCAATCAGACAGCCCCGCCTCCTCCCAGTGCCCGACAATCAGACCGAAAGCCCCGCCTCCTCCCTGTGCCTGTCAATCAGATAGCCCCACCTCCTCCCAGTGCCTGCCAATCACAGATAGCCCCACCTCCTCCCAGTGCCTGTCAATCACAGATAGCCCCACTGTCAATCAGATAGCCCCACCTCCTCCCCGTGCATGTCAATCACAGATAACCCACCTCCTCCCAGTGCCTGTCAATCACAGGCAGCCCCACCTCCTCCCAGTGCCTGTCAATCACAGACAGCCCCAACACCTCCCAGTGCCTGTCAATCACAGACAGCCCCAACACCTCCCAGTGCCTGTCAATCACAGACAGGCCCACCTCTTCCCAGTCCCTGTCAATCACAGACAGCCCCGCTTCCGCCGCATGCATCTCAATCACAGATAGCCCCACCCCCTCCCAGTGCCTGTCAATCAGATAGCCCCACCTCCTCCCAGTGCCTGTCAATCACTCAGATAGCCCCGCCTCCTCCCAGGCATCACTCAATAGCCCCACCTCCTCCCAGTGTCTGTCAATCACTCAGGTAGCCCCACCTGCTCCCAGTGTCTGTCAATCAATCAGATAGCCCCACCTCCTCCCAGCCTCATTCAGACAGCCCCGCCTCCTCCCAAGTGTAACTCAGATAGCCCCGCCTCCTCCCAAGTGTAACTCAGATAGCCCCGCCTCCTCCCAGGTGTCACTCAGACAGCCCCGCCTCCTCCCAGGTGTAACTCAGACAGCCCCGCCTCCTCCCAGGTGTCACTCAGACAGCCCCGCCTCCTCCCAGGTGTCACTCAGATAGCACCACCTCCTCCCAGGTGTAACTCAGATAGCCCCGCCTCCTCCCAGGTGTCACTCAGACAGCCCCACCTCCTCCCAGGCATCACTCAAGAGAGCCCTGCCTCCTCCAGGTGTCACTCAGACAGCCCCGCCTCCTCCCAGGTGTCACTCAGACAGCCCTGCCTCCTCCCAGGAGTCACTCAGATAGCCCTGCCTCCTCCCAGCCATCACTCAGACAGCCCCGCCTCCTCCCAGGTGTCACTCAGACAGCCCCGCCTCCTCCCAGGCATCACTCAAGAGAGCCCTGCCTCCTCCAGGTGTCACTCAGACAGCCCCGCCTCCTCCCAGGTGTCACTCAGACAGCCCTGCCTCCTCCCAGGAGTCACTCAGATAGCCCTGCCTCCTCCCAGCCATCACTCAGACAGCCCCGCCTCCTCCCAGGTGTCACTCAGACAGCCCCGCCTCCTCCCAGGTGTCACTCAGACAGCCCCGCCTCCTCCCAGGTGTCACTCAGACAGCCCTGCCTCCTCCCAGGCATCACTCAGATAGCCCTGCCTCCTCCCAGCCATCACTCAGACAGCCCCGCCTCCTCCCAGGTGTCACTCAGATAGCCCCGCCTCCTCCCAGGCATCACTCAAGAGAGCCCTGCCTCCTCCAGGTGTCACTCAGATAGTCCTGCCTCCTCCCAGGCATCACTCAGACAGCCCTGCCTCCTCCCAGGCATCACTCATATAGCCCCGCCTCCAAACAGGCATCACTCATATAGGCCCGCCTCCTCCCAGGTGTCACTCAGACAGCCCCGCCTCCTCCAGGTTGTCACTCAGATAGCCCCACCTCCTCCCAGCCATCACTCAGACAGCCCGGCCTCCTCCCAGTTGTCACTCAGATAGCCCCGCCTCCTCCCAGGCATCACTCAGATAGCCCTGCCTCCTCCCAGGCATCACTCAGACAGCCCCGTCTCCTCCCAAGCATCACTCAGACAGCCCCGCCTCCTCCCAGGCATCACTCAGATAGCCCCGCCTCCTCCCAGGTGTCACTCAGATAGCCCCGCCTCCTCCCAGGCATCACTCAGATAGCCCTGCCTCCTCCCAGGCATCACTCAGATAGCCCCGCCTCCTCCCAGGTGTCACTCAGATAGCCCCGCCTCCTCCCAGGTGTCACTCATATAGCCCCGCCTCCTCCCAGGCATCACTCAGATAGCCCTGCCTCCTCCCAGGCATCACTCAGATAGCCCTGCCTCCTCCCAGGCGTCACTCAGATAGCCCCGCCTCCTCCCAGCCGTCACTCAAATAGCCCCGCCTCCTCCCAGGTGTCACTCAGACAGCCCCGCCTCCTCCCAGGTGTCACTCAGATAGCCCCGCCTCCTCCCAGGTGTCACTCAGACAGCCCCGCCTCCTCCCAGGTGTCACTCAGACAGCCCCACCTCCTCCCAGATGTCACCGTCTCCTCCCAGGCATCACTCAGACAGCCCTGCCTCCTCCCAGGCATCACTCAGATAGCCCCACCTCCTCCGGGGCGTCACTCAGACAGCCCCGCCTCCTCCCAGGTGTCACTCAGACAGCCCCGCCTCATCCCAGGTGTCACTCAGATAGCCCTGCCTCCTCCCAGGCATCACTCAGATAGCCCCGCCTCCTCCCAGGCATCACTCAGATAGCCCCGCCTCCTCCCAGGCATCACTCAGATAGCCCTGCCTCCTCCCAGGCATCACTCAGATAGCCCTGCCTCCTCCCAGGCATCACTCAGATAGCCCCGCCTCCTCCCAGGCATCACTCAGATAGCCCCGCCTCCTCCCAGGCATCACTCAGATAGCCCTGCCTCCTCCCAGCCATCACTCAGATAGCCCCACCTCCTCCCAGGCATCACTCATATAGCCCCGCCTCCTCCCAGGCATCACTCATATAGCCCCGCCTCCTCCCAGGCATCACTCATATAGCCCCGCCTCCTCCCAGCCATCACTCAGATAGCCCCACCTCCTCCCAGATGTCACTCAGACAGCCCTGCCTCCTCCCAGCCATCACTCAGATAGCCCTGCCTCCTCCCAGGTGTCACTCAGATAGCCCCGCCTTCTCTCAGTGAGGTGCTCAATGCCATTTGGGACTGTCTGTAGATCAGGTGCTTCATGGACGATCCTTCAAGAGCAGCCCGTCCGATCCCAACACGGTGACAAAGGCTGAAGCTGCCTAGACAGCTGCCATACTCACAATCTGTAGTTTGATGGTTTTGCCATCCAGTTCGATAGTTCTGATCTTGAAGTCCACCCCAATGGTGCTGATGTAGCTTTCTGTGTAGGTGTCATCCTGGAATGGGGAAGAATATTGAGGGAAATAACTACACACATTGCCGCCCAGCACACTGGCACACATGCTCGCACAGAATTACACACACATGCTTGCAGACTCACACACTTGCGTGCGCGCACTCTCACATGCACATCCTTGCACGTGCATGCACTCAGTCACGCCCGCGTGCACTCGCAGGTGCAAGCGCACACACTCATACTCGCACTGGGACACACACATGCACGCACACTCGCTGCACACATACACGTACATAGAATCACTTGCACTCGTCCTTGCGCACTCACTTGGTTGAGGCTGGTTTAGCACACAGGGCTAAATAGCTGCCTTTTAAAGCAGACCAAGGCAGGCCAGCAGCACGGTTCAATTCCTGTACCAGCCTCCCCGAACAGGCGCCGGAATGTGGCGACTAGGGGCTTTTCACAGTCACTTCATTTGAAGCCTACTTGTGACAATAAGCGATTTACGTTTCATTTTTCATTTTTACTTGTACACTCTGCACTCGCACGAGCTTTACTCTGTATCTAACCCCGTGCTGTACCTGTCCTGGGAGTGTTTGATGGGGACAGTGTGGAGGGAGCTTTACTCTGTATCTAACCCCGTGCTGTACCTGTCCTGGGAGTGTTTGATGGGGACAGTGTAGAGGGAGCTTTACTCTGTGTCTAACCCCGTGCTGTACCTGTCCTGGGAGTGTTTGATGGGGACAGTGTAGAGGGAGCTTTACTCTGTATCTAACTCCGTGCTGTACCTGTCCTGGGAGTGTTTGATGGGGACAGTGTAGAGGGAGCTTTACTCTGTATCTAACCCCGTGCTGTACCTGTCCTGGGAGTGTTTGATGGGGACAGTGTAGAGGGAGCTTTACTCTGTCTCTAACCCCGTGCTGTACCTGTCCTGGGAGTGTTTGATGGGGACAGTGTACAGGGAGGTTTACTCTGTATCTAACCCCGTGCTGTACCTGTCCTGGGAGTGTTTGATGGGGGCAGTGTAGAGGGAGCTTTACTCTGTATCTAACCCCGTGCTGTACCTGTCCTGGGAGTGTTTGATGGGGACAGTATAGAGGGAGCTTTACTCTGTATCTAACCCCGTGCTGTACCTGTCCTGGGAGTGATTGATGGGGACAGTGTAGACGGAGCTTTACTCTGTATCTATCCCCGTGCTGTATCTGTCCTGGGAGTGTTTGATGGGGACAGTGTAGAGGGAGCTTTACTCTGTATCTAACCCCGTGCTGTACCTGTCCTGGGAGTGTCTGATGGGGACAGTGTAGAGGGAGCTTTACTCTGTATCTAACCCCGTGCTGTACCTGTCCTGGGAGTGTTTGATGGGGACAGTGTAGAGGGAGCTTTACTCTGTATCTAACCCCGTGCTGTACCTGTCCTGGGAGTGATTGATGGGGACAGTGTAGACGGAGCTTTACTCTGTATCTATCCCCGTGCTGTATCTGTCCTGGGAGTGTTTGATGGGGACAGTGTAGAGGGAGCTTTACTCTGTATCTATCCCTGTGCTGTACCTGTCCTGGGAGTGTTTGATGGGGACAGTGTAGAGGGAGCTTTACTCTGTGTCTAACCCCGTGGTGTACCTGTCCTGGGAGTGTTTGATGGGGACAGTGTAGAGGGAGCTTTACTCTGTATCTAACCCCGTGCTGTACCTGTCCTGGGAGTGATTGATGGGGACAGTGCAGAGGGAGCTTTACTCTGTATCTAACCCCGTGCTGTACCTGTCCTGGGAGTGTTTGATGGGGACAGTGTAGAGGGAGCTTTACTCTGTATCTAACCCCGTGTTGTACCTGTCCTGGGAGTGTTTGATGGGGACAGTGTAGAGGGAGCTTTACTCTGTATCTAACCCCGTGCTGTACCTGTCCTGGGAGTGATTGATGGGGACAGTGCAGAGGGAGCTTTACTCTGTATCTAACCCCGTGCTGTACCTGTCCTGGGAGTGTTTGATGGGGACAGTGTAGAGGGAGCTTTACTCTGTATCTAACCCCGTGCTGTACCTGTCCTGGGAGTGTCTGATGGGGACAGTGTAGAGGGAGCTTTACTCTGTATCTAACCCCGTGCTGTACCTGTCCTGGGAGTGTTTGATGGGGACAGTGTAGAGGGAGCTTTACTCTGTATCTAACCCCGTGCTGTACCTGTCCTGGGAGTGATTGATGGGGACAGTGTAGACGGAGCTTTACTCTGTATCTATCCCCGTGCTGTATCTGTCCTGGGAGTGTTTGATGGGGACAGTGTAGAGGGAGCTTTACTCTGTATCTATCCCTGTGCTGTACCTGTCCTGGGAGTGTTTGATGGGGACAGTGTAGAGGGAGCTTTACTCTGTATCTAACCCCGTGCTTTACCTGTCCTGGGACAATGACACTATCCATGACCAGGATTAGGAATCTGTACTTACCGCGAATCGGAGAAGGAGACAGGATTTGCCAACCCCGGAATCTCCAATCAATAGCAGCTTGAACAAGTAGTCACTGTAATCGAACACAAGAGCTGTTAAACGGTAAGAAAATGTTCGGAAATTTCAGATTAGCTGCACTACCCCCGCCCACCTACAGCAGGTTCCTTGTGATGGGTGCTTTGTCAGACGGTATTCTGAGGGACAGGATCTACAAGCATTTAGACAGGCAAGGACTGAACAGGGAAAGTCAGCATGGCTTTGTAAGGGGAAAGTCATGTCTCACCAATTTGATTAGAGTTTTTTGTAGGGGTAACCAAGAAGGTAGATGAGGGCAGTGCGGTCGCCGTTGTCTACATGGACTTTAGCAAGGCCTTTGACAAGGTACCGCATGGTAGGTTGTTGCAAAAGGTTAAATCTCACAGAATAGAGGGTTTGGTAGCCAATTGGATACGACATTGGCTTGGCGACCGACGCCAAAGGGTGGTCGTGGACGGTTTAATTTACAAAAATGTGAGGTGATGCATTTTGGTGGATCGGATCGGGGCGGGTGGATCGGATGGGGGCGGGTGGATCGGATGGGGGCGGGTGGATCGGATGGGGGCGGGTGGATCGGATGGGGGCGGGTGGATCGGATGGGGGCGGGTGGATCGGATGGGGGCGGGTGGATCGGATGGGGGCGGGTGGATCGGATGGGGGCGGGTGGATCGGATGGGGGCGGGTGGATCGGATGGGGGCGGGTGGATCGGATGGGGGCGGGTGGATCGGATGGGGGCGGGTGGATCGGATGGGGGCCGGTGGATCGGATGGGGGCCGGTGGATCGGATGGGGGCCGGTGGATCGGATGGGGGCGGGTGGATCGGATGGGGGCGGGTGGATCGGATCGGGGCAGGTGGATCGGATCGGGTGGATCGGATCGGATCGGGGCGGGTGGATCGGATCGGATCGGGGCGGGTGGATCGGATCGGATGGATCGGATCGGATCGGGGCGGGTGGATCGGATCGGATCGGGGCGGGTGGATCGGATCGGATCGGGGCGGGTGGATCGGATCGGATGGGGGCAGGTGGATCGGATCGGATGGGGGCAGGTGGATCGGATCGGATGGGGGCAGGTGGATCGGATCGGATGGGGGCAGGTGGATCGGATGGGGGCAGGTGGATCGGATCGGGGCAGGTGGATCGGATGGGGGCAGGTGGATCGGATCGGGGCAGGTGGATCGGATCGGGGCAGGTGGATCGGATCGGGGCAGGTGGATCGGATCGGATCGGATCGGGGCAGGTGGATCGGATCGGATCGGGGCAGGTGGATCGGATCGGATCGGGGCAGGTGGATCGGATCGGATCGGGGCAGGTGGATCGGATCGGGGCAGGTGGATCGGATCGGATCGGGGCAGGTGGATCGGATCGGATCGGGGCAGGTGGATCGGATCGGGGCAGGTGGATCGGATCGGGGCAGGTGGATCGGATCGGATCGGGGCAGGTGGATCGGATCGGATCGGGGCAGGTGGATCGGATCGGATCGGGGCAGGTGGATCGGATCGGGGCAGGTGGATCGGATCGGGGCAGGTGGATCGGATCGGGGCAGGTGGATCGGATCGGGGCAGGTGGATCGGATCGGGGCAGGTGGATCGGATCGGGGCAGGTGGATCGGATCGGGGCAGGTGGATCGGATCGGGGCAGGTGGATCGGATCGGGGCAGGTGGATCGGATCGGGGCAGGTGGATCGGATCGGGGCAGGTGGATCGGATCGGATCGGGGCAGGTGGATCGGATCGGGGCAGGTGGATCGGATCGGGGCAGGTGGATCGGATCGGATCGGGGCAGGTGGATCGGATCGGATCGGGGCAGGTGGATCGGATCGGATCGGGGCAGGTGGATCGGATCGGATGGGGGCAGGTGGATCGGATGGGGCAGGTGGATCGGATGGGGGCAGGTGGATCGGATGGGGGCAGGTGGATCGGATGGGGGCAGGTGGATCGGATCGGAGCAGGTGGATCGGATCGGATCGGGGCAGGTGGATCGGATCGGGGCAGGTGGATCGGATCGGGGCAGGTGGATCGGATCGGGGCAGGTGGATCGGATCGGGGCAGAATCTACTCAGTTAATGTTAGTGAGTTGGGGGAGAGTTACAGAACAAAGAGATCTCGAGGTACATGTTCACAGCTCCTTGAAGGTCGCAGGTGGACAGGGCGGGGAAGAAGGCATTCAACAGTGCTAGGTTTTATTGGTCAGAATATTGAATACAGTCACTCCCTC
>NC_092730.1:9185094-9189414 GCF_047496885.1 Scyliorhinus torazame | reverse complement strand
GAGAGATGGGGAGGGGGGAGAGATGGGGGAGAGGAGCCGGGGAGATGGGGAGGTTTTGATTGCGGTTGAGTTGTTGGGTTTAATCCCTCGTTGTGTTGTTTGTGGCTGATTCCCCGGAGGTTGGGCCCAGGCTAATAGTTATTCTCGCAGCCGCTCATCCAGCTGGAAAACAATTGTTGAGATTCCAGGAACAGGTGCTCCGGGATCACCGCGCTGTTGACAATCCGTCACATTTCCACTGGTCCCAATTCTGGAACGTTGCCCATTCCCCACTTTGTATTCATCACCAAGCCCTCGGCCTACCCTGCCTCGGAAATCCAATCCTTGGAGGTGAACAACAACCTCATCAGGAGGGCCTCCGGACCGAAGAATCTCGTCCGAAATTTGCCCTTTTCAGTTTGCACCCTCAGACCAGTGTGAAGCAGAGAACACTTTCATTGCAAATCTCATCGCACTTCCCGCACCCTTTTATATCCCACCCACAGTCCCAGGTCTCCGTATCCCACACTCGGAGTTTCCTGCGCACAGTCCCGGTCTCCGTATCCCACACTCGGAGTTACTGCGCACAGTCCCGGGCTCCGTATCCCACACTCGAGTTACTGCGCACAGTCCCGGTCTCCGTATCCCACACTCGGAGTTACTGCGCACAGTCCCAGTCTCCGTATCCCACACTCGGAGTTACTGCGCACAGTCCCGGTCTCCGTATCCCAGACTCGGAGTTACTGCGCACAGTCCCGGTCTCCGTATCCCACACTCGGAGTTACTGCGCACAGTCCCGGTCTCCGTATCCCACACTCGAGTTACTGCGCACAGTCCCGGTCTCCGTATCCCACACTCGAGTTACTGCGCACAGTCCCGGTCTCCGTATCCCACACTCGGAGTTACTGCGCACAGTCCCGGTCTCCGTATCCCACACTCGGGAGTTACTGCGCACAGTCCCGGTCTCCGTATCCCACACTCGGAGTTACTGCGCACAGACCCGGTCTCTGTATCCCACACTCGGGAGTTACTGCGCACAGTCCCCGGTCTCCGTATCCCACACTCGGAGTTACTGCGCACAGTCCCGGTCTCCGTATCCCACACTCGGGAGTTACCGCGCACAGTCCCGGTCTCCGTATCCCACACTCGGGAGTTACTGCGCACAGTCCCGGTCTCCGTATCCCACACTCGGAGTTACTGCGCACAGTCCCGGTCTCCGTATCCCACACTCGGAGTTACTGCGCACAGTCCCGGTCTCCGTATCCCACACTCGGAGTTACTGCGCACAGTCCCGGTCTCCGTATCCCACACTCGGAGTTACTGCGCACAGTCCCGGTCTCCGTATCCCAGACTCGGAATTTATGCGCACAGTCCCGGTCTCCGTATCCCACACTCGGAATTTATGCGCACAGTCCCGGTCTCCGTATCCCACACTCGGGGTTACTGCGCACAGTCCCGGTCTCCATATCCCACACTCGGAGTTACTGGGCACAGTCCCGGTCTCCGTATCCCACACTCGGAGATACTGCGCGCAGTCCCAGTCTCCGTATCCCACACTCGGAGTTACTGCGCACAGTCCCGGTCTCCGTATCCCACACTCGGAATTTATGCGCACAGTCCCGGTCTCCGTATCCCACACTCGGGGTTACTGCGCACAGTCCCGGTCTCCATATCCCACACTCGGAGTTACTGGGCACAGTCCCGGTCTCCGTATCCCACACTCGGAGATACTGCGCGCAGTCCAGTCTCCGTATCCCACACTCGGAGTTACTGGGCACAGTCCGGTCTCCGTATCCCACACTCGGAGATACTGCGCGCAGTCCCAGTCTCCGTATCCCACACTCGGAGTTACTGCGCACAGTCCCGGTCTCCGTATCCCACACTCGGGAGTTACTGCGCACAGTCCCGGTCTCCGTATCCCACACTCGGAGTTACTGCGCACAGTCCCGGTCTCCTTATCCCACACTCGGAGTTACTGCGCACAGTCCCGGTCTCCGTATCCCACACTCGGAGTTACTGTGCACAGTCCCGGTCTCCGTATCCCAGACTCGGAGTTACTGCGCACAGTCCCGGTCTCCGTATCCCACACTCGGAGTTACTGCGCACAGTCCCGATCTCCGTATCGCACACTCGGAGTTACTGCGCACAGTCCCAGTCTCCGTATCCCACATTCGCTCCCACGGGGAGCGGGGAGAATGTGGGACTCGCTCCCACGGGGAGTGGGGAGAATGTGGGACTCGCTCCCACGGGGAGTGGGGAGAATATGGGACTCGTTCCCACGGGGAGTGGGGGAGAATGTGGGACTTGCTCCCACGGGGAGTGGGAGAATGTGGGACTCGCTCCACGGGGAGTGGGGAGAATGTGGGACTCGCTCCCACGGGGAGTGGGGAGAATGTGGGACTCGCTCCCACGGGCAGTGCTCGAGGTGAATAATGTTGATTCGTTTAAGGGGAGATGTTGGATAAACAGTTGGTGGAGTGAAGAATAGAAGGATAGGAAGATGGGGGGAGATGAAGAGTGGGGTTGGAGCTGGCAGATGGCCGAATGGTCTGTAAAATTCATGGATTGGTCAGATAACTGCTGCATGAGGAGCTGGAACCTGTTCAGAGTGAGGCGTTCAAAATTAGGAAGGACCTCGAGGCCTCGGAGAGGGTGCGGAGGGAGATTTTCTAGAACGTTCCCGGGGGGGGATGAGGATTCGGTGAATGTGGAGAGAGGCGGGGAGAAGCTGGGATTGTCCTTCCTCGGGGCGGAGGAGGTTAAGACCATAAGATCATAAGACATAGGAGCGGAAGTAAGGCCATTCGGCCCATCGAGTCCCCTCCATCATTCAATCATGGCTGATTTCAACTCCATTTACCCGCTCTCTCTCCATAGCCCTTAATTCCTCGAGAAATCAAGAATTTATCAACTTCTGCCTTAAAGACACTCAACGTCTCGGCCTCCACCGCCCTCTGTGGGAATGAATTCCACAGACCCACCACTCTCTGGCTGAAGAAATTTCTCCTCATCTCTGTTCTAAAGTGACTCCCTTTTATTCTAAGGCTGTGCCCCCGGGTCCTAGTCTCCCCTGCTAATGGAAACAACTTTCCTACATCCACCCTATCTAAGCCATTCATTATCTTGTAAGTTTCTATTAGATCTCCCCTCAACCTCCTAAACTCCAATGAATATAATCCCAGGATCCTCAGACGTTCATCGTATGTTAGGCCTACCATCCCTGGGATCATCCGTGTGAATCTCCGCTGGACCCGCTCCAGTGCCAGTATGTCCTTCCTGAGGTGTGGGGCCCAAAATTGCTCACAGTATTCTAAATAGGGCCTAACTAATGCTTTATAAAGCTTCAGAAGTACATCCCTGCTTTTATATTCCAAGCCTCTTGAGATAAATGACAACATTGCATTTGCTTTCTTAATTACGGATTCAACCTGCAAGTTTACCTTTAGAGAATCCTGGACTAGGACTCCCAAGTCCCTTTGCACTTCAGCATTATGAATTTTGTCACCGTTTAGAAAATAGTCCATGCCTCTATTCTTTTTACCAAAGTGCAAGACCTCGCACTTGCCCACGTTGAATTTCATCAGCCATTTCTTGGACCACTCTCCTAAACTGTCTAAATCTTTCTGCAGCCTCCCCACCTCCTCCATACTACCTGCCCCTCCACCTATCTTTGTATCATCGGCAAACTTAGCCAGAATGCCCCCAGTCCCGTCATCTAGATTGTTAATATATAAGAACAGCTGTGGCCCCAACACTGAACCCTGCGGGACACCACTCGTCACCGGTTGCCATTCCGAAAAAGAACCTTTTATCCCAACTCTCTGCCTTCTGCCTGACAGCCAATCGTCAATCATGTTAGTACCTTGCGTCGAATACCCATGGGCCCTTATTTTACTCAGCAGTCTCCCGTGAGGCACCTTATCAAAGGCCTTTTGGAAGTCAAGATAGATAACATCCATTGGCTCTCCTTTGTCTAACCTATTTGTTATCTCTTCAAAGAACTCTAACAGGTTTGTCAGGCACGACCTCCCCTTACTAAATCCATGCTGACTTGTCCTAATCCCACCCTGCACTTCCAAGAATTTAGAAATCTCATCCTTAACAATAGATTCTTGAATCTTGCCAACAACCGAGGTTAGGCTAATTGGCCGATACTTTTCCATCTTTTTCCTTGTTCCCTTCTTGAACAGGGGGGTTACAACAGCGATTTTCCAATCCTCTGGGACTTTCCCTGACTCCAGTGACTTTTGAAAGATCATAACTAACGCCTCCACTATTTCTTCAGTTAAGGGGGGGAGATTGAATCGAGGCGACGTTCCGAATCAGGAAGGGGTTTGGATA
>NC_092730.1:9147594-9180094 GCF_047496885.1 Scyliorhinus torazame | reverse complement strand
GACTCTCACTGGGGTACGGGTCCCACACACACTGACTCTCACTGGGGTACGGGTCCCACACACACTGACTCTCACTGGGATACGGGTCCCACACAGACTGACTCTCACTGGGGTACGGGTCCCACACACACTGACTCTCTCTGGGGTACCGGTCCCACACACACTGACACTCACTGGGGTACGGGTCCCACACACACTGAATCTCACTGGGGTACGGGTCCCACACACACTGACTCTCACTGGGGTACGGGTCCCACACACACTGACTCTCACTGGGGTACGGGTCCCACACACACTGACTCTCACTGGGGTACGGGTCCCACACACACTGACTCTCACTGGGGTACGGGTTCCACACACACTGACTCTCACTGGGATACGGGTCCCACACACACTGACTCTCACTGGGGTACGGGTTCCACACACACTGACTCTCACTGGGGTACGGGTCCCACACATCCTGACTCTCACTGGGGTACGGGTTCCACACACACTGACTCTCACTGGGGTACGGGTCCCACACATCCTGACTCTCACTGGGGTACGGGTCCCACACACACTGACTCTCACTGGGGTACGGGTTCCACACACACTGACTCTCACTGGGATACGGGTCCCACACACACTGACTCTCACTGGGGTACGGGTCCCACACACACTGACTCTCACTGGGGTACGGGTCCCACACACACTGACTCTCACTGGGTACGGGTCCCACACACACTGACTCTCACTGGGGTACGGGTCCCACACACACTGACTCTCACTGGGGTACGGGTCCCTCACACACTGACTCTCACTGGGGTACGGGTCCCACACACACTGACCCTCACTGGGGTACGGGTCCCACACACACTGACTCTCACTGGGGTACGGGTCCCACACACACCGGCTCTCACTGGGGTACGGGTCCCACACACACTGACTCTCACTGGGGTACGGGTCCCACACACACCGACTCTCACTGGGGTACGGGTCCCACACACACTGACTCTCACTGGGGTACGGGTCCCACACACACTGACTCTCACTGGGGTACGGGTCCCACACACACTGACTCTCACTGGGTACGGGTCCCACACACACTGACTCTCACTGGGGTACGGGTCCCACACACACTGACTCTCACTGGGGTACGGGTCCCACACACACTGACTCTCACTGGGGTACGGGTACCACACACACTGACTCTCACTGGGGTACGGGTCCCACACACACTGACTCTCACTGGGGTACGTGTCCCACACACACTGACTCTCACTGGGGTACTGGTCCCACACACACTGACTCTCACTGGGGTACGGGTCCCACACACACTGACTCTCACTGGGGTCCGGGTCCCACACACACGGACTCTCACTGGGGTACGGGTCCCAGACACACTGACTCTCACTGGGTCCGGGTCCACACACACTGACTCTCACTGGGGTACGGGTCCCACACACACTGACTCTCACTGGGGTACGGGTCCCACACACACTGACTCTCACTGGGGTACGGGTCCCACACACACTGACTCTCACTGGGGTACGGGACCCACACACACTGACACTCACTGGGGTACGGGTCCCACACACACTGACTCTCACTGGGGTACGGTCCCACACACACTGACTCTCACTGGGGTACGGGTTCCACACACACTGACACTCACTGGGGTACGGGTCCCACACACACTGACTCTCACTGGGGTACGGGTCCCACACACACTGACTCTCACTGGGGTACGGGTTCCACACACACTGACTCTCACTGGGGTACGGGTCCCACACACACTGACTCTCACTGGGGTACGGGTCCCACACACACTGACTCTCACTGGGGTACGGGACCCACACACACTGACACTCACTGGGGTACGGGTCCCACACACACTGACTCTCACTGGGGTACGGGTTCCACACACACTGACTCTCACTGGGGTACGGGTCCCACACACACTGACTCTCACTGGGGTATGGGTCCCACACACACTGACTCTCACTGGGGTACGGGTCCCACACACACTGACTCTCACTGGGGTACGGGTCCCACACACACTGACTCTCCACTGGGGTACGGGTCCCACACACACTGACTCTCACTGGGGTACGGGTCCCACACACACTGACTCTCACTGGGGTACGGGTCCCACACACACTGACTCTCACTGGGGTACGGGACCCACACACACTGACACTCACTGGGGTACGGGTCCCACACACACTGACTCTCACTGGGGTACGGGTCTCACACACACTGACTCTCACTGGGATACGGGTCCCACACACACTGACTCTCACTGGGGTACGGGTCCCACACACACGGACTCTCACTGGGGTACGGGTCCCACACTCACTGACTCTCACTGGGGTACGGGTCCCACACACACTGACTCTCACTGGGGTACGGGTCCCACACACACTGACTCTCACTGGGGTATGGGTTCCACACACACTGACTCTCACTGGGGTACGGGTCCCACACACACTGACTCTCACTGTGGTACGGTTTCCACACACACTGACTCTCACTGGGGTGCGGGTCCCACACACACTGACTCTCACTGGGGTACGGGTCCCACACACACTGACTCTCACTGGGGTACGGGTCCCACACACACTGACTCTCACTGGGGTGCGGGTCCCACACACACTGACTCTCACTGGGGTACGGGTCCCACACACACTGACTCTCACTGGGGTACGGGTCCCACACACACTGACTCTCACTGGGGTACGGGTCCCACACACACTGACTCTCACTGGGGTACGGGTCCCACACACACTGACTCTCACTGGGGTAGGGTCCCACACACACTGACTCTCACTGGGGTACGGGTCCCACACACACTGACTCTCACTGGGGTACGGGTCCCACACACACTGACTCTCACTGGGGTAGGGGACCCACACACACTGACTCTCACTGGGGTACGGGTCCCACACACACTGACTCTCACTGGGGTATGGGTCCCACACACACTGACTCTCACTGGGGTACGGGTCCCACACACACTGACTCTCACTGGGGTACGGGTCCCACACACTGACTCTCACTGGGGTACGGGTCCCACACACACTGACTCTCACTGGGGTACGGGTCCCACACACACTGACCCTCACTGGGGTACGGGTCCCACACACACTGACTCTCACTGGGGTACGGGTCCCACACACACTGACTCTCACTGGGGTACGGGTCCCACACACACTGACTCTCACTGGGGTACGGGTCCCACACACACTGACTCTCACTGGGGTAGGGGTCCCACACACACTGACTCTCACTGGGGTACGGGTCTGACACACACTGACTCTCACTGGGGTACGGGTCCCACACACACTGACTCTCACTGGGGTAGGGGTCCCACACACACTGACTCTCACTGGGGTACGGGTCCCACACACACTGACTCTCACTGGGGTACGGGTCCCACACACACTGACTCTCACTGGGGTACGGGTCCCACACACTGACTCTCACTGGGGTACGGGTCCCACACACACTGACTCTCACTGGGGTACGGGTCCCACACACACTGACCCTCACTGGGGTACGGGTCCCACACACACTGACTCTCACTGGGGTACGGGTCCCACACACACTGACTCTCACAGGGGTAGGGGTCCCACACACACTGACTCTCACTGGGGTACGGGTCCCACACACACTGACTCTCACTGGGGTACTGGTCCCACACACACTGACTCTCACTGGGGTAGGGGTCCCACACACACTGACTCTCACTGGGGTACGGGTCCCACACACACTGACTCTCACTGGGGTACGGGTCCCACACACACTGACTCTCACTGGGGTACAGGTCCCACACAAACTGACTCTCACTGGGGTACGGGTCCCACACACACTGACTCTCGCTGGGGTACGGGTCCCACACACACTGACTCTCACTGGGGTACAGGTCCCACACACACTGACTCTCACTGGAGTACGGGATCCACACACACTGACTCTCACTGGGGTACGGGTCCCACACACACTGACTCTCACTGGGGTACGGGTCCCACACACACTGACTCTCACTGGGGTATGGGTCCCACACACACTGACTCTCACTGGGGTACGGGTCCCACACACACTGACTCTCACTGGGGTACGGGTCCCACACACACTGACTCTCACTGGGGTACGGGTCCCACACACACTGACTCTCACTGGGGTACGGGTCCCACACACACTGACTCTCAATGGGGTACGGGTCCCACACACACTGACTCTCACTGGGGGACGGGTCCCACACACACTGACTCTCACTGGGGTACGGGTCCCACACACACTGACTCTCACTGGGGTACGGGTCCCACACACACTGACTCTCACTGGGGTACGGGTCCCACACACACTGACTCTCAATGGGGTACGGGTCCCACACACACTGACTCTCACTGGGGTACGGGTCACACACACTGACTCTCACTGGGGTACGGGTCCCACACACACTGACTCTCACTGGGGTACGGGTCCCACACACACGGACTCTCACTGGGGTACGGGTCCCACACACACTGACTCTCACTGGGGTACGGGTCCCACACACACGGACTCTCACTGGGGTACGGGTCCCACACACACTGACTCTCACTGGGGTACGGGTCCCACACACACTGACTCTCACTGGGGTACGGGTCCCACACACACTGACTCTCACTGGGGTACGGGTCCCACACACACTGACTCTCACTGGGGTACGGGTCCCACACACACTGACCCTCACTGGGGTACGGGCCCCACACACACTGACTCTCACTGGGGTACGGGTCCCACACACACTGACCCTCACTGGGGTACGGGCCCCACACACACTGACCCTCACTGGGGTACGGGTCCCACACACACTGACTCTCACTGGGGTACGGGTTCCACACACACTGACTCTCACTGGGGTACGGGTCCCACACACACTGACTCTCACTGGGGTACGGGTCCCACACACACTGACTCTCACTGGGGTACGGGTCCCACACACACTGACTCTCACTGGGGTACGGGTCCCACACACACTGACTCTCACTGGGGTACGGGTCCCACACACACTGACTCTCACTGGGGTACGGGTCCCACACACACTGACTCTCACTGGGGTACGGGTTCCACACACACTGACTCTTACTGGGGTACGGGTCCCACACACACTGACTCTCACTGGGGTACGGGTCCCACACACACTGACTCTCACTGGCGTACGGGTCCCACACACACTGACTCTCACTGGGGTACGGGTCCCACACACACTGACTCTCACTGGGGTACGGGTCCCACACACACTGACTCTCACTGGGGTACGGGTCCCACACACACTGACTCTCACTGGGGTACGGGTCCCACACACACTGACTCTCACTGGGGTACGGGTCCCACACACACTGACTCTCACTGGGGTACGGATCCCACACACACTGACTCTCACTGGGGTACGGGTCCCACACACACTGACTCTCACTGGGGTACGGGTCCCACACACACTGACTCTCACTGGGGTACGGGTCCCACACACACTGACTCTCACTGGGGTACGGGTCCCACACACACTGACTCTCACTGGGGTACGGGTCCCACACACACTGACTCTCACTGGGGTACGGGTTCCACACACACTGACTCTTACTGGGGTACGGGTCCCACACACACTGACTCTCACTGGGGTACGGGTCCCACACACACTGACTCTCACTGGGGTACGGGTCCCACACACACTGACTCTCACTGGGGTACGGGTCCCACACACACTGACTCTCACTGGCGTACGGGTCCCACACACACTGACTCTCACTGGGGTACGGGTCCCACACACACTGACTCTCACTGGGGTACGGGTCCCACACACACTGACTCTCACTGGGGTACGGGTCCCACACACACTGACTCTCACTGGGGTACGGGTCCCACACACACTGACTCTCACTGGGGTACGGGTCCCACACACACTGACTCTCACTGGGATACGGGTCCCACACACTGACTCTCACTGGGGTACGGGTCCCACACACACTGACTCTCACTGGGGTACGGGTCCCACACACACTGACTCTCACTGGGGTACGGGTCCCACACACACTGACTCTCACTGGGGTACGGGTCCCACACACACTGACTCTCACTGGGGTACGGGTCCCACACACACTGACTCTCACTGGGGTACGGGTCCCACACACACTGACTCTCACTGGGGTACAGGTCCCACACACACTGACTCTCACTGGGGTACGGGTCCCACACACACTGACTCTCACTGGGGTACGGGTCCCACACACACTGACTCTCACTGGGGTACGGGTCCCACACACACTGACTCTCACTGGGGCACGGGTCCCACACACACTGACTCTCACTGGGGTACGGGTCCCACACACACTGACTCTCACTGGGGTACGGGTCCCACACACACTGACTCTCACTGGGGTATGGGTCCCACACACACTGACTCTCACTGGGGACGGGTCCCACACACACTGACTCTCACTGGGGTACGGGTCCCACACACACTGACTCTCACTGGGGTACGGGTCCCACACACACTGACACTTACTGCGGTACGGGTCCCACACACACTGACTCTCACTGGGGTAGGGGTCCCACACACACTGACTCTCACTGGGGTACGGGTCCCACACACACTGACTCTCACTGGGGTACGGGTCCCACACACACTGACTCTCACTGGGGTACGGGTCCCACACACACTGACTCTCACTGGGGTACGGGTCCCACACACACTGACTCTCACTGAGCAGCTGCCAGTTTGTGTGACGGTGTGTGGATGGGTGAGGGGGCCAAGGTGTGAGATGGAACGACGGAACACAGAATGAGCTGAAGGACACGGCAAGGCCAAGCTCTGAGGACCGGCCTGTTGGCGAAGTTCTGCCCAATGTTGGTGTGAATGCCCCAGGGCCTGACTTCACCCTGGGTGTTATTGTTTGTTAGTCTCCCGTGCACACGCTGAAATGTTTTCTCGCTCAGCATTCACTGCACAGCTTCAATCATTCACCAGCTGCACCATTCACCCACCTCGCTCACAGACAACCCAGCTTAACCCTGCCCTCCCCAACCACACAGGCGCATCAAACCCAGGTGTCACAGGCAGTGCCGCACTGTCAGAGGGTCAGTACTGAGGGAGTGCCGCACTGTCAGAGGGTCAGTACTGAGGGAGTGCAACACTGTCAGAGGGTCAGTACTGAGGGAGTGCCGCACTGTCAGAGGGTCAGTACTGAGGGAGTGCTGCACTGTCAGAGTGTCAGTACTGAGGGAGTGCCGCGCTGTCAGAGGGTCAGTACTGAGGGAGTGCCGCACTGTCAGAGGGTCAGTACTGAGGGAGTGCCGCACTGTCAGAGGGTCAGCGCTGAGGGAGCGCCGCACTGTCAGAGGGTCAGAACTGAGGGAGTGCCGCATTGTCAGAGGGTCAGTACTGAGGGAGCGCCGCACTGTCAGAGGGTCAGTACTGAGGGAGTGCCGCACTGTCAGAGGGTCAGTACTGAGGGAGTGCTGCACTGTCAGAGGGTCAGTACTGAGGGAGCGCCGCACTGTCAGAGGGTCAGTACTGAGGGAGTGCCGCACTGTCAGAGGGTCAGTACTGAGGGAGTGCCGCACTGTCAGAGGGTCAGTACTGAGGGAGTGCCGCACTGTCAGAGGGTCAGTACTGAGGGAGTGCCGGACTGTCAGAGGGTCAGTACTGAGGGAGCGCCGCACTGTCAGAGGGTCAGTACTGAGGGAGTGCTGCACTGTCAGAGGGTCAGTACTGAGGGAGTGCTGCACTGTCAGAGGGTCAGTACTGAGGGAGTGCCGCACTGTCAGAGGGTCAGTACTGAGGGAGTGCTGCACTGTCAGAGGGTCAGTACTGAGGGAGTGCTGCACTGTCAGAGGGTCAGTACTGAGGGAGTGCTGCACTGTCAGAGGGTCAGTACTGAGGGAGTGCTGCACTGTCAGAGGGTCAGTACTGAGGGTGTGCCGCACTGTCAGAGGGTCAGTACTGAGGGAGTGCCGCACTGTCAGAGGGTCAGTACTGAGGGAGTGCCGCACTGTCAGAGGGTCAGTACTGAGGGAGTGCCGCACTGTCAGAGGGTCAGTACTGAGGGAGTGCCGCGCTGTCAGAGGGTCAGTACTGAGGGAGTGCCGCACTGTCAGAGGGTCAGTACTGAGGGAGTTCCCCGGTGTCCTGGGACCAATATTTATCCCTCGCCCAACATCACTAAACACAGATGATCTGGGTCATTCTCACATTGCTGTGTGTGGGATCTTGCTGTGTGTAAATTGGCTGCTGCGTTTCCCACATCACAACAGCGGCTGCGTCTCACTGCGTTTGGTGACTGATTGCAGAATATGCTGCTTTGCATTTACATGTCGCCTCCCGAGTGGATGGTCCATTTTCACCGGCCTACACCACAGGCTCCGAGCTAGACACTGAGAACTTGTGACAGGAGGGAGGAGCATTCCACAAATAACTCTCCGCTTATCCTGCGGGCTACCTGCCTTCCGCTGCCTGACTGGATTCACAGATATCAGCAGAACCGACCAGAGAAGGTTCATCACTGTGAGGGATGACCCAGATAAAGTATTGTCCTGGATTCTGATACTCCACAACCTTCGCAGTTCCTCTCAACTAGCACCGTGCAGAGCGAGCTTTACTCTGTATCTAACCCCGTGCTGTACCTGTCCTGGGAGTGTTTGATTGGGACAGTGTAGAGGGAGCTTTACTCTGTATCTAACCCCGTGCTGTACCTGTCCTGGGAGTGTTTGATTGGGACAGTGTAGAGGGAGCTTTACTCTGTATCTAACCCCGTGCTGTACCTGTCCTGGGAGTGTTTGATGGGGACAGTGTAGAGGGAGCTTTACTCTGTATCTAACCCCGTGCTGTACCTGTCCTGGGAGTGTTTGAGGGGGACAGTGTAGAGGGAGCTTTACTCTGTATCTAACCCTGTGCTGTACCTGTCCTGGGAGTGTTTGATGGGGACGGTGCAGAGGGAGCTTTACTCTGTATCTAACCCCGTGCTGTACCTGTCCTGGGAGTGTTTGATGGGGACAGTGTAGAGGGAGCTTTACTCTGTATCTAACCCCGTGCTGTACCTGTCCTGGGAGTGTTTGATGGGGACAGTGTAGAGGGAGCTTTACTCTGTATCTAACCCCGTGCTGTCCCTGTCCTGGGAGTGTTTGATGGGGACAGTGTAGAGGGAGCTTTACTCTGTATCTAACCCCGTGCTGTACCTGTCCTGGGAGTGTTTGATGGGGACAGTGTAGAGGGAGCTTTACTCTTTATCTAACCCTGTGCTGTACCTGTCCTGGGAGTGTTTGATGGGGACAGTGTAGAGGGAGCTTTACTCTGTATCTAACCCCGTGCTGTACCTGTCCTGGGAGTGTTTGATGGGGACAGTGTAGAGGGAGCTTTACTCTGTATCTAACCCCGTGCTGTACCTGTCCTGGGAGTGTTTGATGGGGACAGTGTAGAGGGAGCTTTACTCTGTATCTAACCCCGTGCTGTACCTGTCCCGGGAGTGTTTGATGGGGACAGTGTAGAGGGAGCTTTACTCTGTATCTAACCCCATGCTGTACCTGTCCTGGGAGTGTTTGATGGGGACAGTGTAGAGGGAGCTTTACTCTGTATCTAACCCCGTGCTGTACCTGTCCTGGGAGTGTTTGATGGGGACAGTGTAGAGGGAGCTTTACTCTGTATCTAACCCCGTGCTGTACCTGTCCTGGGAGTGTTTGATGGGGACAGTGTAGAGGGAGCTTTACTCTGTATCTAACCCCGTGCTGTACCTGTCCTGGGAGTGTTTGATGGGGACAGTGTAGAGGGAGCTTTACTCTGTATCTAACCCCGTGCTGTACCTGTCCTGGGAGTGTTTGATGGGGACAGTGGAGAGGGAGCTTTACTCTGTATCTAACCCCGTGCTGTATCTTTTCTATGAGTGTTTGATGGGGGCAGTGTAGAGGGAGCTTTACTCTGTATCTAACCCCGTGCTGTACCTGTCCTGGGAGTGTTTGATGGGGACAGTGTAGAGGGAGCTTTACTCTGTATCTAACCCCGTGCTGTAGCTGTCCTGGGAGTGTTTGATGGGGACAGTGTAGAGGGAGCTTTACTCTGTATCTACCTCCGTGCTGTACCTTTCCTGGGAGTGTTTGATGGGGACAGTGTAGAGGGAGCTTTACTCTGTATCTAACCCCGTGCTGTACCTGTCCTGGGAGTGTTTGATGGAGACAGTGTAGAGGGAGCTTTACTCTGTATCTACCCCCGTGCTGTACCTGTCCTGGGAGTGTTTGATGGGGACAGTGTAGAGGGAGCTTTACTCTGTATCTAACCCCGTGCTGTACCTGTCCTGGGAGTGTTTGATGGGGACAGTGTAGAGGGAGCTTTACTCTGTATCTAACCCCGTGCTGTACCTTTCCTGGGAGTGTTTGATGGGGACAGTGTAGAGGGAGCTTTACTCTGTATCTATCCCCGTGCTGTACCTTTCCTGGGAGTGTTTGATGGGGACAGTGTAGAGGGAGCTTTACTCTGTATCTAACCCCGTGCTGTACCTGTCCTGGGAGTGTTTGATGGGGACAGTGCAGAGGGAGCTTTGCTTTGTATCTAACCCCGTGCTGTACCTGTCCTGGGAGTGTTTGATGGGGACAGTGTAGAGGGAGCTTTACTCTGTATCTAACCCCGTGCTGTACCTTTCCTGGGAGTGTTTGATGGGGACAGTGTAGAGGGAGCTTTACTCTGTATCTATCCCCGTGCTGTACCTTTCCTGGGAGTGTTTGATGGGGATAGTGTAAAGGGAGCTTTACTCTGTATCTAACCCCGTGCTGTACCTGTCCTGGGAGTGTTTGATGGGGGCAGTGTAGAGGGAGCTTTACTCTGTATCTAACCCCGTGCTGTACCTGTCCTGGGAGTGTTTGATGGGGACAGTGTAGAGGGAGCTTTATTCTGTATCTAACCCCGTGCTGTACCTGTCCTGGGAGTGTTTGATGGGGACAGTGTAGAGGGAGCTTTACTCTGTATCTAACCCCGTGCTGTACCTGTCCTGGGAGTGTTTGATGGGGACAGTGTCGAGGGAGCTTTACTCTGTATCTAACCCCGTGCTGTACCTGTCCTGGGAGTGTTTGATTGGGACAGTGTAGAGGGAGCTTTACTCTGTACCTAACCCCGTGCTGTACCTGTCCTGGGAGTGTTTGATGGGGACAGTGTAGAGGGAGCTTTACTCTGTATCTAACCCCGTGCTGTACCTGTCCTGGGAGTGTTTGATGAGGACAGTGTAGAGGGAGCTTGGCTCTGTATCTAACCCCGTGCTGTAACTGTCCTGGGAGTGTTTGATGGGGACAGTGTAGAGGGAGATTTACTCTGTACCTCACCCCGTGCTGTACCTGTCCTGGGAGTGTTTGATGGGGACAGTGTAGAGGGAGCTTTACTCTGTGTCTCACCCCGTGCTGTACCTGTCCTGGGAGTGTTTGATGGGGACAGTGTAGAGGGAGCTTTACTCTGTATCTAACCCCGTGCTGTACCTGTCCTGGGAGTGTTTGATGGGGACAATGTAGAGGGAGCTTTACTCTGTATCTAAGCCCGTGCAATAAATGTCCTGGGACTGTTTGATGGGGACAGTGTAGAGGGAGCTTTACTCTGTATCTAACCCCGTGCTGTACCTGTCCTGGGAGTGTTTGATGGGGACAGTGTAGAGGGAACTTTACTCTGTATCTAACCACGTGCTGTAAATGTCCTGGGACTGTTTGATGGGGACAGTGTAGAGAGAGCTTTACTTTGTATCTAACCCCGTGCTGTACCTGTCCTGGGAGTGTTTGATGGGGACAGTGTAGAGGGAGCTTTACTCTGTATCTAACCCCGTGCTGTACCTGTCCTGGGAGTGTTTGATGGGGACAGTGTAGAGGGAGCTTTACTCTGTATCTAACCCGTGCTGTACCTGTCCTGGGAGTGTTTGATTGGGACAGTGTAGAGGGAGCTTTACTTTGTATCTAACCCCGTGCTGTACCTGTCCTGGGAGTGTTTGATGGGGACAGTGTAGAGGGAGCTTTACTCTGTATCTAACCCCATGCTGTACCTGTCCTGGGAGTGTTTGATGGGGACAGTGTAGAGGGAGATTTACTCTGTATCTAACCCCGTGCTGTACCTGTCCTGGGAGTGTTTTATGGGGACAGTGTAGAGGGAGCTTTACTCTGTATCTAACCCCGTGCTGTACCTGTCCTGGGAGTGTTTAATGAGGACAGTGTAGAGGGAGCTTGGCTCTGTATCTAACCCCGTGCTGTAACTGTCCTGGGAGTGTTTGATGGGGACAGTGTAGAGGGAGCTTTACTCTGTATCTCACCCCGTGCTGTACCTGTCCTGGGAGTGTTTGATGGGGACAGTGCAGAGGGAGCTTTACTCTGTATCTATCCCCGTGTTGTACCTGTCCTGGGAGTGTTTGATGGGGACAGTGTAGTGGGACCTTTACTCTGTATCTAACCCGTGCTGTACCTGTCCTGGGAGTGTTTGATGGGACAGTGTAGAGGGAGCTTTACTCTGTATCTAACCCCGTGCTGTACCTGTCCTGGGAGTGTTTGATGGGGACCGTGTAGAGGGAGCTTTACTCTGTATCGAACCCCGTGCTGTATCTGTCCTGGGAGTGTTTGATGGGGACAGTGTAGAGCGAGCTTGGCTCTGTATCTAACCCCGTGCTGTACCTGTCCTGGGAGTGTTTAATGGGGACAGTGTAGAGGGAGCTTTACTCTGTACCTAACCCCGTGCTGTACCTGTCCTGGGAGTGTTTGATGGGGACAGTGTAGAGGTAGCTTTACTCTGTATCTAACCCCGTGCTGTACCTGTCCTGGGAGTGTTTGATGGGGACAGTGGAGAGGGAGCTTTACTCTGTATCCAACCCTGTGCTGTACCTGTCCTGGGAGTGTTTGATGGGGACAGTGCAGAGGGAGCTTTACTCTGTATCTAACCCCGTGCTGTACCTGTCCTGGGAGTGTTTGATGGGGACAGTGTAGAGAGAGCTTTACTCTGTATCTAACCGCGTGCTGTACCTGTCCTGGGAGTGTTTGATGGGGACAGTGTAGAGGGAGCTTTACTCTGTATCTAACCCCGTGCTGTACCTGTCCTGGGAGTGTTTGATGGGGACAGTGTAGAGGGAGCTTTACTCTGTATCCAACCCTGTGCTGTACCTGTCCTGGGAGTGTTTGATGGGGGATTTGGACTCGAGAATCTGTGACGCGTTCTCTGTGAATTCTGGAGAATTGTACAATCCCTGAAGACCACCAAGAGGCCATTCGTCCCATTGAGTCTACGCCGACCCTTCGAAACACCACCCTCCTTCGGCTCAATCCCCCTCCCTCTAACCCAGCCTAATGGCCAATTTATCATGACCACTCCACCTACCCTGGACATCTTTGGACTGTGGGAGGAAACCGGGGCACCCGGAGGAAACCCACGCAGACACGAGGAGGACGTGCAGACTCCGCACAGACAGTGACCCAAGCCGGAATCGAACATGGGACCCTGGTGCTGTGAAGCAATTGTGCTATCCACTGCCCCTTCTTTCCTGAGGTTAGGTTGGGTCAGTCAGTCCCCATCGCTCGTCCAGACGCCGGTTCAGTCCGTGCCTTCCCAATCCATGTAACAAGTCTCCGGTGGGAACGCAGGTAAACAGTATCACCTCTGGGAGACCGCCACTGAGTGTTCCCTGGATGTTATTTAAATCTCTGAATAATTGGCTTTTTCCACCGAATTCACAATGTGGAAAATCAGACAGAGATAGCGACATTTACAAGACTTTGTCAGGCTCAAATATCACCCCACCCCGCACCCCAAGGAGATAATTAACCAGATCACCTGCTTTCAGTGATGTTGGTCGAAGGATAAATATTTGCCCCGGGACACCGGATAGAGGGTTAGAGAGACCTCCCCAGATACAGGAGTGTGTGAGAGAGAGAGAGAGAGAGGGTTAGAGAGAGACCTCCCCAGATACAGGAGTGTGTGTGTGAAGAGAGAGAGAGAGTGAGAGGGTTAGAGAGACCTCCCCAGATACAGGAGTGTGTGTGTGAAGAGAGAGAGAGAGAGGGGGTTAGAGAGAGACCTCCCCAGATACAGGAGTGTGTGAGAGAGAGAGAGAGAGAGGGTTAGAGAGAGACCTCCCCAGATACAGGAGTGTGTGTGTGAAGAGAGAGAGAGAGAGGGGGTTAGAGAGAGACCTCCCCAGATACAGGAGTGTGAGAGTGAGAGAGAGAGAGAGGGTTAGAGAGACCTCCCCAGATACAGGAGTGTGTGCGAGAGAGAGAGAGAGAGGGTTAGAGAGACCTCCCCAGATACAGGAGTGTGTGTGAGAGAGAGAGAGAGGGTTAGAGAGAACTCCCCAGATACAGGAGCGTGTGTGTGTGAGAGAGAGAGAGAGGGTTAGAGAGACCTCCCCAGATACAGGAGTGTGTGTGAGAGAGAGAGAGAGGGTTAGAGAGAACTCCCCAGATACAGGAGCGTGTGTGTGTGAGAGAGAGAGAGAGGGTTAGAGAGACCTCCCCAGATACAGGAGTGTGTGAGAGAGAGAGAGAGAGAGGGTTAGAGAGACCTCCCCAGATACAGGAGTGTGTGTGAGAGAGAGAGAGAGGGTTAGAGAGACCTCCCCAGATACAGGGGTGTGTGAGGGAGAGAGAGAGAGAGAGGGTTAGAGAGACCTTCCCAGATACAGGAGTATGTGTGAGAGAGAGAGAGGGTTAGAGAGACCTCCCCAGATACAGGAGTGTGTGTGAGAGAGAGAGAGAGAGAGAGAGACCTCCCCAGATACAGGAGTGTGTGTGAGAGAGAGAGAGGGTTAGAGAGACCTCCCCAGATACAGGAGTGTGTGAGAGAGAGAGAGGGGGTTAGAGACACCTCCCCAGATACAGGGGTGTGTGAGGGAGAGAGAGAGAGAGAGGGTTAGAGAGACCTCCCCAGATACAGGAGTATGTGTGAGAGAGAGAGAGGGTTAGAGAGACCTCCCCAGATACAGGAGTGTGTGAGAGAGAGAGAGGGGGTTAGAGACACCTCCCCAGATACAGGAGTGTGTGTGAGAGAGAGAGAGAGGGTTAGAGAGACCTCCCCAGATACAGGGGTGTGTGAGGGAGAGAGAGAGAGAGAGGGTTAGAGAGACCTTCCCAGATACAGGAGTATGTGTGAGAGAGAGAGAGGGTTAGAGAGACCTCCCCAGATACAGGAGTGTGTGTGAGAGAGAGAGAGAGAGAGAGAGAGAGGGTTAGAGACACCTCCCCAGATACAGGAGTGTGAGAGAGAGAGAGAGAGAGGGGGTTAGAGAGAGAGAGGGTTAGAGAGACCTCCCCAGATACAGGAGTGTGTGTGAGAGAGAGAGAGAGAGAGGGTTAGAGAGACCTCCCCAGATACAGGAGTGTGTGTGAGAGAGAGAGAGAGAGGGGGGGGGGTGGGGTTAGAGAGACCACCCCAGAAACAGGAGTGTGTGTGAGAGAGAGAGAGGGTTAGAGAGACCTCCCCAGATACAGGAGTGTGTGAAAGAGAGAGAGAGAGAGAGAGGGTTAGAGAGACCTCCCCAGATACAGGAGTGTGAGAGAGAGAGAGGGGGTTAGAGAGACCTCCCCAGATACAGGAGTGTGAGAGAGAGAGAGAGAGAGGGTTAGAGAGACCTCCCCAGATACAGGAGTGTGAGAGAGAGAGAGAGAGAGAGAGAGAGGGTTAGAGAGACCTCCCCAGATACAGGAGTGTGTGTGAGAGAGAGAGAGAGAGAGAGAGGGTTAGAGAGATCTCCCCAGATACAGGAGTGTGTGAGAGAGAGAGAGAGAGAGGGTTAGAGAGACCTCCCCAGATACAGGAGTGTGTGAGAGAGAGAGAGAGAGAGGGGGTTAGAGAGACCTCCCCAGATACAGGAGTGTGTGAGAGAGAGAGAGAGGGTTAGAGAGACCTCCCCAGATACAGGAGTGTGTGTGAGAGAGAGAGAGGGGGTTAGAGAGACCACCCCAGATACAGGAGTGTGTGTGAGAGAGAGAGAGAGGGTTAGAGAGACCTCCCCAGATACAGGAGTGTGTGTGAGAGAGAGAGAGGGGGTTAGAGAGAGAGGGGGTTAGAGAGAACTCCCCAGATTCAGGAGTGTGTGCGAGAGTGAGAGAGAGAGGGTTAGAGAAGAGACCTCCCCAGATACAGGAGTGTGTGTGAGAGAGAGAGAGAGAGAGAGAGAGGGGGGGGGGGGGGGTTAGAGAGACCTCCCCAGATACAGGAGTGTGTGTGAGAGAGAGAGAGGGGGTTAGAGAGAGAGGGGGTTAGAGAGAACTCCCCAGATACAGGAGTGTGTGTGAGAGAGAGAGAGGGAGGGTTAGAGAGACCTCCCCAGATACAGGAGTGTGAGAGAGAGAGAGAGAGAGACCTCCCCAGATACAGGAGTGTGAGAGAGAGAGAGAGAGAGAGGGTTAGAGAGACCTCCCCAGATACAGGAGTGTGAGAGAGAGAGAGAGAGAGAGAGACCTCCCCAGATACAGGAGTGTGAGAGAGAGAGAGAGAGAGAGGGTTAGAGAGACCTCCCCAGATACAGGAGTGTGTGAGAGAGAGAGAGAGGGAGGGTTAGAGAGACCTCCCCAGATACAGGAGTGTGTGTGTGAGAGAGAGAGAGAGAGAGGGGGTTAGAGAGACCTCCCCAGATACAGGAGTGTGTGAGAGAGAGAGAGAGGGGGTTAGAGAGACCTCCCCAGATACAGGAGTGTGAGAGAGAGAGAGAGGGAGAGGGTTAGAGAGACCTCCCCAGATACAGGAGTGTGTGAGAGAGAGAGAGAGAGAGGGTTAGAGAGACCTCCCCAGATACAGGAGTGTGAGAGAGAGAGAGAGAGAGAGGGTTAGAGAGACCTCCCCAGATACAGGAGTGTGTGTGTGAGAGAGAGAGGGGGTTAGAGAGACCTCCCCAGATACAGGAGTGTGTGTGAGAGAGAGAGAGGGGGTTCGAGAGACCTCCCCAGATACAGGAGTGTGTGTGTGTGAGAGAGAGAGAGAGAGGGTTAGAGAGACCTCCCCAGATACAGGACTGTGTGTGAGAGAGAGAGAGAGAGAGAGGGGGTTAGAGAGACCTCCCCAGATACAGGAGTGTGTGTGTGTGTGAGAGAGAGAGAGAGAGAGGGTTAGAGAGACCTCCCCAGATACAGGAGTGTGAGAGAGAGAGAGAGAGAGAGTGGGTTAGAGAGACCTCCCCAGATACAGGAGTGTGTGTGTGAGAGAGAGAGGGTTAGAGAGACCTCCCCAGATACAGGAGTGTGTGTGTGAGAGAGAGAGAGAGAGAGAGGGTTAGAGAGACCTCCCCAGATACAGGAGTGTGTGAGAGAGAGAGAGAGAGAGAGAGGGTTAGAGAGACCTCCCCAGATACAGGAGTGTGTGTGAGAGAGAGAGAGGGTTAGAGAGACCTCCCCATATACAGGAGTGTGTGAGAGAGAGAGAGAGAGAGGGTTAGAGAGACCTCCCCAGATACAGGAGTGTGTGTGTGAGAGAGAGAGAGAGAGAGGGGGTTAGATAGACCTCCCCAGATACAGGAGTGTGTGTGAGAGAGAGAGAGAGAGAGAGAGAGGGGGTTAGAGAGACCTCCCCAGATACAGGAGTGTGTGTGTGTGAGAGAGAGAGAGAGAGGGGGTTAGAGAGAGAGAGGGTTAGAGAGACCTCCCCAGATACAGGAGTGTGTGGGAGAGAGAGAGAGAGAGGGTGAGAGAGACCTCCCCAGATACAGGAGTGTGTGTGAGAGAGAGAGGGTTAGAGAGACCTCCCCAGATACAGGAGTGTGTGTGTGAGAGAGAGAGAGAGAGAGAGAGGGGGTTAGAGAGACCTCCCCAGATACAGGAGTGTGTGAGAGAGAGAGAGGGGGTTAGAGAGTCCTCCCCAGATACAGGAGTGTGAGAGAGAGAGAGAGAGAGAGGGTTAGAGAGACCTCCCCAGATACAGGAGTGTGTGGGAGAGAGAGAGAGAGAGGGTGAGAGAGACCTCCCCAGATACAGGAGTGTGTGTGAGAGAGAGAGGGTTAGAGAGACCTCCCCAGATACAGGAGTGTGTGTGTGAGAGAGAGAGAGAGAGAGAGAGGGGGTTAGAGAGTCCTCCCTAGATACAGGAGTGTGTGAGAGAGAGAGAGAGAGAGGGGGTTAGAGAGACCTCCCCAGATACAGGAGTGTGTGTGAGAGAGAGAGAGAGAGAGAGAGAGGGGGTTAGAGAGACCTCCCCAGATACAGGAGTGTGTGTGTGTGAGAGAGAGAGAGAGAGGGGGTTAGAGAGAGAGAGGGTTAGAGAGACCTCCCCAGATACAGGAGTGTGTGGGAGAGAGAGAGAGAGAGAGAGAGGGTGAGAGAGACCTCCCCAGATACAGGAGTGTGTGTGAGAGAGAGAGGGTTAGAGAGACCTCCCCAGATACAGGAGTGTGTGTGTGAGAGAGAGAGAGAGAGAGAGAGAGGGTTAGAGAGACCTCCCCAGATACAGGAGTGTGTGAGAGAGAGAGAGGGGGTTAGAGAGTCCTCCCCAGATACAGGAGTGTGAGAGAGAGAGAGAGAGAGAGGGTTAGAGAGACCTCCCCAGATACAGGAGTGTGTGAGAGAGAGAGGGTTAGAGAGACTTCCCCAGATACAGGAGTGTGTGAGAGAGAGAGAGAGAGGGTTAGAGAGTCCTCCCTAGATACAGGAGTGTGTGAGAGAGAGAGAGAGAGAGAGGGGGTTAGAGAGACCTCCCCAGATACAGGAGTGTGTGTGTGTGAGAGAGAGAGAGAGAGGGGGTTAGAGAGAGAGAGGGTTAGAGAGACCTCCCCAGATACAGGAGTGTGTGGGAGAGAGAGAGAGAGAGAGAGAGGGTGAGAGAGACCTCCCCAGATACAGGAGTGTGTGTGAGAGAGAGAGGGTTAGAGAGACCTCCCCGGATACAGGAGTGTGTGTGTGAGAGAGAGAGAGAGAGAGAGAGAGGGTTAGAGAGACCTCCCCAGATACAGGAGTGTGTGAGAGAGAGAGAGGGGGTTAGAGAGTCCTCCCCAGATACAGGAGTGTGAGAGAGAGGGTTAGAGAGACCTCCCCAGATACAGGAGTGTGTGAGAGAGAGAGGGTTAGAGAGACCTCCCCAGATACAGGAGTGTGTGAGAGAGAGAGAGAGAGGGTTAGAGAGTCCTCCCTAGATACAGGAGTGTGTGAGAGAGAGAGAGAGAGAGAGGGGGTTAGAGAGACCTCCCCAGATACAGGAGTGTGTGAGAGAGAGAGAGAGAGAGAGGGTTAGAGAGACCTCCCCAGATACAGGAGTGTGTGAGAGAGAGAGAGAGAGGGTTAGAGAGACCTCCCCAGATACAGGAGTGTGTGTGTGAGAGAGAGAGAGAGGGGGGTTAGAGAGAGAGAGGGTTAGAGAGACCTCCCCAGATACAGGAGTGTGTGGAGAGAGAGAGAGAGAGGGTGAGAGAGACCTCCCCAGATACAGGAGTGTGTGTGAGAGAGAGAGAGAGGGAGGGTTAGAGAGACCTCCCCAGATACAGGAGTGTGTGTGTGAGAGAGAGAGAGAGAGAGGGTTAGAGAGACCTCCCCAGATACAGGAGTGTGTGAGAGAGAGAGAGAGAGGGTTAGAGAGACCTCCCCAGATACAGGAGTGTGTGAGAGAGAGAGAGAGAGAGGGTTAGAGAGACCTCCCCAGATACAGGAGTGTGTGTGTGAGAGAGAGAGAGAGAGAGAGAGGGTTAGAGAGACCTCCCCAGATACAGGAGTGTGTGTGAGAGAGAGAGAGAGGGTTAGAGAGACCTCCCCAGATACAGGAGTGTGTGTGTGAGAGAGAGAGAGAGAGAGAGAGGGTTAGAGAGACCTCCCCAGATACAGGAGTGTGTGAGAGAGAGAGAGAGAGGGTTAGAGAGACCTCCCCAGATACAGGAGTGTGTGAGAGAGAGAGAGAGAGGGTTAGAGAGACCTCCCCAGATACAGGAGTGTGTGTGAGAGAGAGAGGGTTAGAGAGACCTCCCCAGATACAGGAGTGTGTGAGAGAGAGAGAGAGAGGGTTAGAGAGTCCTCCCTAGATACAGGAGTGTGTGTGAGAGAGAGAGAGAGAGAGAGGGTTAGAGAGACCTCCCCAGATACAGGAGTGTGTGAGAGAGAGAGAGAGAGGGTTAGAGAGACCTCCCCAGATACAGGAGTGTGTGTGTGAGAGAGAGAGAGGGTTAGAGAGACCTCCCCAGATACAGGAGTGTGTGAGAGAGAGAGAGAGAGGGTTAGAGAGACCTCCCCAGATACAGGAGTGTGTGTGAGAGAGAGAGAGAGGGTTAGAGAGACCTCCCCAGATACAGGAGTGTGTGTGAGAGAGAGAGAGAGGGTTAGAGAGACCTCCCCAGATACAGGAGTGTGTGAGAGAGAGAGAGAGAGGGGTTAGAGAGACCTCCCCAGATACAGGAGTGTGTGTGTGAGAGAGAGAGAGAGAGAGAGAGGGTTAGAGAGACCTCCCCAGATACAGGAGTGTGTGGAGAGAGAGAGAGAGAGGGGGTTAGAGAGACCTCCCCAGATACAGGAGTGTGTGGGAGAGAGAGAGAGAGAGAGGGTGAGAGAGACCTCCCCAGATACAGGAGTGTGTGTGAGAGAGAGAGAGAGAGAGAGAGAGAGGGTTAGAGAGACCTCCCCAGATACAGGAGTGTGTGGGAGAGAGAGAGAGAGAGGGGGGTTAGAGAGACCTCCCAGATACAGGAGTGTGTGGGAGAGAGAGAGAGAGAGAGGGTGAGAGAGACCTCCCCAGATACAGGAGTGTTTGTGAGAGAGAGAGGGTTAGAGAGACCTCCCCAGATACAGGAGTGTGTGTGAGAGAGAGAGAGAGAGGGTTAGAGAGACCTCCCCAGATACAGGAGTGTGTGCGAGAGAGAGAGAGAGAGAGAGGGTTAGAGAGACCTCCCCAGATACAGGAGTGTGTGAGAGAGAGAGGGTTAGAGAGACCTCCCCAGATACAGGAGTGTGTGAGAGAGAAGAGAGAGAGGGTTAGAGAGACCTCCCCAGATACAGGAGTGTGTGTGAGAGAGAGAGAGGGGGTTAGAGAGAGAGGGTTAGGGAGAGAGGGGGTTAGAGAGAGAGGGGGTTAGGGAGAGAGGGGGTTAGGGAGAGAGGGGGTTAGGGAGAGGGGGTTAGGGAGAGAGGGGGTTAGAGAGAGAGGGGGTTAGAGAGAGAGGGGGTTAGAGAGAGAGGGGGTTAGGGAGAGAGGGGGTTAGGGAGAGGGGGTTAGAGAGAGAGGGGGTTAGGGAGAGAGGGGGTTAGGGAGAGAGGGGGTTAGGGAGAGGGGTTAGGGAGAGAGGGGGTTAGAGAGAGAGGGGGTTAGGGAGAGGGGGTTAGGGAGAGAGGGGGTTAGAGAGAGAGGGGGTTAGGGAGAGGGGGTTAGGGAGAGAGGGGGTTAGGGAGAGGGGGTTAGGGAGAGAGGGTTAGAGAGAGAGGGGGTTAGAGAGAGAGTGGGTTAGAGAGAGAGGGGGTTAGGGAGAGGGGGTTAGGGAGAGAGGGGGTTAGGGAGAGGGGGTTAGGGAGAGAGGGGGTTAGAGAGAGAGGGGTTAGGGAGGGAGGGGGTTAGGGAGAGAGGGGGTTAGGGAGAGGGGGTTAGGGAGAGAGGGGGTTAGAGAGAGAGGGGGTTAGAGAGAGAGTGGTTAGGGAGGGAGGGGGTTAGGGAGAGAGCGGGTTAGGGAGAGGGGGTTAGGGAGAGAGGGGGTTAGAGAGAGAGGGGGTTAGGGAGAGAGGGGTTAGGGAGAGGGGTTAGGAGAGAGGGGGTTAGAGAGAGAGGGGGTTAGGGAGAGAGGGGGTTAGGGAGAGGGGGTTAGAGAGAGAGGGGGTTAGAGAGAGAGGGGGTTAGGGAGAGAGGGGGTTAGAGAGAGAGGGGGTTAGAGAGAGGGGGTTAGAGAGAGAGGGGGTTAGGGAGGGAGGGGGTTAGGAGAGAGGGGGTTAGGGAGAGGGGGTTAGAGAGAGAGGGGGTTAGAGAGAGAGGGGGTTAGGGAGGGAGGGGGTTAGGGAGAGAGGGGGTTAGGGAGAGGGGGTTAGGGAGAGAGGGGGTTAGAGAGAGAGGGGGTTAGAGAGAGAGTGGGGTTAGGGAGGGAGGGGGTTAGGGAGAGAGGGGGTTAGGGAGAGGGGGTTAGGGAGAGAGGGGGTTAGAGAGAGAGGGGGTTAGGGAGAGAGGGGGTTAGGAGAGAGGGTTAGAGAGAGAGGGGGTTAGAGAGAGAGGGGTTAGAGAGAGAGGGGGTTAGAGAGAGAGTGGGTTAGGGCGAGAGGGGGTTAGGGAGGGAGGGGGTTAGGGAGAGGGGGTTAGAGAGAGAGTGGGTTAGGGAGAGAGGGGGTTAGGGAGAGAGGGGGTTAGGGAGAGAGGGGGTTAGGGAGAGGGGGTTAGGGAGAGAGGGGGTTAGGGAGAGGGGGTTAGAGAGAGAGGGGGTTAGAGAGAGAGGGGTTAGAGAGAGAGGGGTTAGAGAGAGAGGGGGTTAGAGAGAGAGGGGGTTAGAGAGAGAGGGGGTTAGAGAGAGAGGGGGTTAGGGAGGGAGGGGGTTAGGGAGAGAGGGGGTTAGGGAGAGGGGGTTAGGGAGAGAGGGGGTTAGAGAGAGAGGGGGTTAGAGAGAGAGGGGTTAGAGAGAGAGGGGGTTAGAGAGAGAGGGGGTTAGAGAGAGAGGGGGTTAGAGAGAGAGGGGGTTAGGGAGAGGGGTTAGGGAGAGAGGGGTTAGAGAGAGAGGGGGTTAGGGAGAGAGGGGGTTAGGGAGAGAGGGTAGAGAGAGAGGGGGTTAGAGAGAGAGGGGGTTAGAGAGAGAGGGGGTTAGAGAGAGAGTGGGTTAGGGAGAGAGGGGGTTAGGGAGGGAGGGGGTTAGGAGAGGGGGTTAGGGAGAGAGGGGGTTAGGGAGAGGGGGTTAGGGAGAGAGGGGGTTAGGAGAGAGGGGGTTAGGGAGAGGGGGTTAGGGGAGAGAGGGGGTTAGGGAGAGGGGGTTAGAGAGAGAGTGGGTTAGGGAGAGAGGGGGTTAGGGAGGGAGGGGGTTAGAGAGAGAGTCTGAACTGGAATGTTTGTGCGTTGTCTGGTCTGAACTGGCTCCTGGGATCCAGTAACATGTCCACATGGCCACAGGCAGTCCCCTGGCGAGTGTGCAGTTGGTACAATGTGTGCGTACCCCGCCCAGTGTGCGCTCCAATCGGTTAGTGGTGTCAAAGGAACAGCGATCAATTTGCCCAGAGTCTGTGGGATGTTCGACAGTGGGGGGGCTCCCTCATTGGACACAGACGATGGATCCCTCGATGCTGCTGCTGAGGCCAGGTTCGGTGCTAGAGAGTGAACACAGATAGAGATCCCTCTGCCCACCGTGTCCGGCTCTGGGTCCAGGCTGAGCTCCCCAGCTGAATGCCCGTTTGACACACCGCTCTGCAGGCGACACTGCCTGAGGTCTCTCACCGCCCACAACCCTGTGAGACACTGAGTGCCACTCTCTGGCTGCAGGAGAACCGGCGGCATTCTCCGTCACCTCGACAGAGGCGCCAATGCGTCCCGCCCGGACTGTGAACGCCGTTTGCGTGTCGTTAGCGGGCGCGGCCCGGTATCCTCCGGGGCCTCCGCGACTCGGGCCCTCCGATGGGCCGAGTCACCGACCCCGCGGTTCAGTGACGGGGTCGGGAGAGGGCCCAACATCGCCAGAGTTTGCGGACAGCTGTGCCCCTGGCCGGGGGTTCTGCCAGGCCCGGTGGGGGGGGGGGGTTAGCGGGGGGCAGTGGCCAGGAAGTGGGCCGTGGGGTCAGTGTGGACGGACACGGAACACCATTGCCGCGGCCGGGGGGGGGGGGGCAGCTGCGCACGCCGCCGACTGTCCGCTGTGACCTTCGGGCCACGGGACGGATAGGTGACCCCCCCCCAGGCCACCCCCACTGTGGGTGCCCTCTGACCCCAGCCGGCCCATCAGCTGTACGGGCGCGCTCCAGCACAACCAGCAACTGGGACTAGCTTAATGGTAAAAACTGGGCGGCGTGGACTGGTTGGGCCGAAGGGCCTGTTTCCATGCTGTAAACCTCTATGATTCTATGATTCTATCTTGTTGGCTGGGATGGTGTGGGTGGGGAGTGTAATGTGTGTGTGCGGCTGCACTGTCAGAGGGTCAGTACTGAGGGAGCGCCGCACTGTCAGAGGGTCAGTACTGAGGGAGTGCCGCACAGTCAGAGGGTCAGTACTGAGGGAGAGCCGCACTGTCAGAGGGTCAGTACTGAGGGAGTGCCGCACTGTCAGAGGGTCAGTACTGAGGGAGTGCCGCACTGTCAGAGGGTCAGTACTGAGGGAGTGCCGCACTGTCAGAGGGTCAGTACTGAGGGAGTGCTGCACTGTCAGAGGGTCAGTACTGAGGGAATGCCGCACTGTCAGAGGGTCAGTACTGAGGGAGTGCCGCACTGTCAGAGGGTCAGTACTGAGGGAATGCCGCACTGTCAGAGGGTCAGTACTGAGGGAGTGCCGCACTGTCAGAGGGTCAGTACTGAGGGAGTGCCGCACTGTCAGAGGGTCAGTACTGAGGGAGTGCCGCACTGTCAGAGGGTCAGTACTGAGGGAGTGCCGCACTGTCAGAGGGTCAGTACTGAGGGAGTGCCGCACTGTCAGAGGGTCAGTACTGAGGGAGTGCCGCACTGTCAGAGGGTCAGTACTGAGGGAATGCCGCACTGTCAGAGGGTCAGTACTGAGGGAGTGCCGCACTGTCAGAGGGTCAGTACTGAGGGAGCGCCGCACTGTCAGAGGGTCAGTACTGAGGGAGTGCCGCACTGTCAGAGGGTCAGTACTGAGGGAGGGCTGCACTGTCCTCCCTGTTCTGTTGCTTCCACAGGCCCCGCAGTATTATAATATCATTGATGAGAATGCAAAAGAAAGTTGGAGTCCTTCACAAGTGGTTTCCATGACAGCCATTTTGGAAGAAGACAACGAAATGGTCTCGGCTGTCCCAGCATGCAGTGCAACGCCATGGCAACCCTAAAAAAATCGAGGTTTAGCTTAAACATTATTCTGCAAACGTCTGGAACTCAGTTGGATCTTTTCCTTCAAGAATATCCTGTGGGTGGAGCACGCAACAAGGTTTTAAAAGGGCCTGGTTGTACCTCAGTTTAAGGATGTGAAGCCTGGGGCCCACAGGCCCCACACTGCCCTGAAATATACCACCCCCCCCCCAACCCCCCCGCACCCCTCACTTACCCCTTGGAAAATTCCTGTTGAAACTCCTTCCGCCGCCTTCTCAGACAGAACCTTCCAGATCACAACTACTCGCTGTGTCAAAAATACACATTCTCCTCAGCCCCCCACCCCCCCCCCCCGCCTCTGGTTACCCACCCTCCTGCCAACTGGGAACCACTTTCTCCTCGTCGCCTCTATCCAAACCCCTTCCTAATTCGGAACGTCGCCTCGATTCAAACCCCCCTTCACCACCTCCGCTCCGAGGAAGGACAATCCCAGCTTCTCCCCATCTCCCTCCACATTCACTGAATCCCTCATCCCCCCCCGCCCCCCCTCCCGGGAACGTTCTAGAAAATCTCCCTCCGCGCCCACTCCGAGGCCACAAAATCTTTCCTTCCATGAGCGAGATTTCAGTTCACCCCGACTGATCTCTTATCAATTATTCCATTTATAACACATTCGCCAATTTTAAAATGAAGTATTTGTTTAATATTATTTTTATTTGCACACAGACGTTCAATTAACATTGGGATGCACCATTTTGCTTTTAAAAACAGGCACTGCGTACTGATCGCCTTTGTGATCTCTCTCCCCCCAGCTCCCTCACACTGTCACTCAGTAACCCCTATCCCCCAGCACCCTGTGTTACTGACTGTATCTCTACTGATGTTAATCCAGCTCTCTCACACTGTCACTCAGTAACCCCTCTCCCCCAGCACCCTGTGTTACTGACTGTATCTCTACTGATGTTAATCCAGCTCCCTCACACTGTCACTCAGTAACCCCTCTCCCCCAGCACCCTGTGTTACTGACTGTATCTCTACTGATGTTAATCCAGCTCTCTCACGCTGTCACTCAGTAACCCCTATCCCCCAGCACCCTGTGTTACTGACTGTATCTCTACTGATGTTAATCCAGCTCCCTCACACTGTCACTCAGTAACCCCTCTCCCCCAGCACCCTGCGTTACTGACTGTATCTCTACTGATGTTAATCCAGCTCTCTCACACTGTCACTCAGTAACCCCTATCCCCCAGCACCCTGTGTTACTGACTGTATCTCTACTGATGTTAATCCAGCTCCCTCACACTGTCACTCAGTAACCCCTCTCCCCCAGCACCCTGTGTTACTGACTGTATCTCTACTGATGTTAATCCAGCTCCCTCACACTGTCACTCAGTAACCCCTCTCCCCCAGCACCCTGTGTTACTGACTGTATCTCTACTGATGTTAATCCAGCTCCCTCACACTGTCACTCAGTAACCTCTCCCCCAGCACCCTGTGTTACTGACTGTATCTCTACTGATGTTAATCCAGCTCCCTCACACTGTCACTCAGTAACCCCTCTCCCCCTGCACCCTGTGTTACTGACTGTATCTCTACTGATGTTAATCCAGCTCCCTCACACTGTCACTCAGTAACCCCTCTCCCCCAGCACCCTGTGTTACTGACTGTATCTCTACTGATGTTAATCCAGCTCCCTCACACTGTCACTCAGTAACCTCTCCCCCAGCACCCTGTGTTACTGACTGTATCTCTACTGATGTTAATCCAGCTCCCTCACACTGTCACTCAGTAACCCCTCTCCCCCAGCACCCTGTGTTACTGACTGTATCTCTACTGATGTTAATCCAGCTCCCTCACACTGTCACTCAGTAACCCCTCTCCCCAGCACCCTGTGTTACTGACTGTATCTCTACTGATGTTAATCCAGCTCCCTCACACTGTCACTCAGTAACCCCTCTCCCCAGCACCCTGTGTTACTGACTGTATCTCTATCGGTGTTAATCCAGCTCCCTCACACTGTCACTCAGTAACCCCTCTCCCCCAGCACCCTGTGTTACTGACTGTATCTCTACTGATGTTAATCCAGCTCCCTCACACTGTCACTCAGTAACCCCTCTCCCCCAGCACCCTGTGTTACTGACTGTATCTCTACTGATGTTAATCCAGCTCCCCCACACTGTCACTCAGTAACCCCTCTCCCCCAGCACCCTGTGTTACTGACTGTATCTCTACTGATGTTAATCCAGCTCCCTCACACTGTCACTCAGTAACCCCTCTCCCCCAGCACCGTGTTACTGACTGTATCTCTACTGATGTTAATCCAGCTCCCTCACACTGTCACTCAGTAATCCCTCTCCCCCAGCACCCTGTGTTACTGACTGTATCTCTACTGATGTTAATCCAGCTCCCTCATACTGTCACTCAGTAACCCCTCTTCCCCAGCACCCTGTGTTACTGACTGTATCTCTACTGATGTTAATCCAGCTCCTTCACACTGTCACTCAGTAACCTCTCTCCCCCAGCACCCTGTGTTACTGACTGTATCTCTACTGATGTTAATCCAGCTCCCTCACACTGTCACTCAGTAACCCCTCTCCCCCAGCACCCTGTGGTACTGACTGTATCTCTACTGATGTTAATCCAGCTCCCTCACACTGTCACTCAGTAACCCCTCTCCCCCAGCACCCTGTGTTACTGACTGTATCTCTACTGATGTTAATCCAGCTCTCTCACACTGTCACTCAGTAACCCCTCTCCCCCAGCACCCTGTGTTACTGACTGTATCTCTACTGATGTTAATCCAGCTCCTTCACACTGTCACTCAGTAACCCCTCTCCCCCAGCACCCAGTGTTACTGACTGTATCTCTACTGATGTTAATCCAGCTCCCTCACACTGTCACTCAGTAACCCCTCTCCCCCAGCACCCAGTGTTACTGACTGTATCTCTACTGATGTTAATCCAGCTCCCTCACACTGTCACTCAGTAACCCCTCTCCCCCAGCACCCTGTGGTACTGACTGTATCTCTACTGATGTTAATCCAGCTCCCTCACACTGTCACTCAGTAACCCCTCTCCCCCAGCACCCTGTGTTACTGACTGTATCTCTACTGATGTTAATCCAGCTCTCTCACACTGTCACTCAGTAACCCCTCTCCCCCAGCACCCTGTGTTACTGACTGTATCTCTACTGATGTTAATCCAGCTCCTTCACACTGTCACTCAGTAACCCCTCTCCCCCAGCACCCAGTGTTACTGACTGTATCTCTACTGATGTTAATCCAGCTCCCTCACACTGTCACTCAGTAACCCCTCTCCCCCAGCACCGTGTTACTGACTGTATCTCTACTGATGTTAATCCAGCTCCCTCACACTGTCACTCAGTAACCCCTCTCCCCCAGCACCGTGTTACTGACTGTATCTCTACTGATGTTAATCCAGCTCCCTCACACTGTCACTCAGTAACCCCTCTCCCCCAGCACCCTGTGTTACCGACTGTATCTCTACTGATGTTAATCCAGCTTCCCCACACTGTCACTCAGTAACCCCTCTCCCCCAGCACCCTGTGTTACTGACTGTATCTCTACTGATGTTAATCCAGCTCCCTCACACTGTCACTCAGTCACCCCTCTCCCCCAGCACCGTGTTACTGACTGTATCTCTACTGATGTTAATCCAGCTCCCTCACTCTGTCACTCAGTAACCCCTCTCCCCCAGCACCCTGTGTTACTGACTGTATCTGTACTGATGTTAATCCAGCTCCCTCACACTGTCACTCAGTAACCCCTCTCCCCCAGCACCCTGTGTTACTGACTGTATCTCTACTGATGTTAATCCAGCTCCCTCACACTGTCACTCAGTAACCCTCTCCCCCAGCACCCTGTGTTACCGACTGTATCTCTACTGATGTTAATCCAGCTTCCCCACACTGTCACTCAGTAACCCCTCTCCCCCAGCACCATGTGTTACTGACTGTATCTCTACTGATGTTAATCCAGCTCCCTCACACTGTCACTCAGTAACCCCTCTCCCCCAGCACCCTGTGTTACTGACTGTATCTCTATTGATGTTAATCCAGCTCCCTCACACTGTCACTCAGTAACCCCTCTCCCTCAGCACCCTGTGTTACTGACTGTATCTCTACTGATGTTAATCCAGCTCCCTCACACTGTCACTCAGTAACCCCTCTCCCCCAGCACCCTGTGTTACTGACTGTATCTCTACTGATGTTAATCCAGCTCCCTCACACTGTCACTCATTAACCCCTCTCCTCCAGCACCCTGTGTTACTGACTGTATCTGTACTGATGTTAATCCAGCTCCCTCACACTGTCACTCAGTAACCCCTCTCGCCCAGCACCCTGTGTTACTGACTGTATCTCTACTGATGTTAATCCAGCTCCCTCACACTGTCACTCAGTAACCCCTCTCCCCCAGCACCGTGTTACTGACTGTATCTCTACTGATGTTAATCCAGCTCCCTCACACTGTCACTCAGTAACCCCTCTCCCCCAGCACCCTGTGTTACCGACTGTATCTCTACTGATGTTAATCCAGCTCTCTCACACTGTCACTCAGTAACCCCTCTCCCCCAGCACCCTGTGTTACTGACTGTATCTCTACTGATGTTAATCCAGCTCCCTCACACTGTCACTCAGTAACCCCTCTCCCCCAGCACCCTGTGTTACTGACTGTATCTCTACTGATGTTAATCCAGCTCCCTCACACTGTCACTCAGTAACCCCTCTCGCCCAGCACCCTGTGTTACTGACTGTATCTCTACTGATGTTAATCCAGCTCCCTCACACTGTCACTCAGTAACCCCTCTCCCCCAGCACCGTGTTACTGACTGTATCTCTACTGATGTTAATCCAGCTCCCTCACACTGTCACTCAGTAACCCCTCTCCCCCAGCACCCTGTGTTACCGACTGTATCTCTCCTGATGTTAATCCAGCTCCCTCACACTGTCACTCAGTAACCCCTCTCCCCCAGCACCCTGTGTTACTGACTGTATCTCTACTGATGTTAATCCAGCTCCCTCACACTGTCACTCGGTAACCCCTCTACCCCAGCACCCTGTGTTACTGACTGTATCTCTACTGATGTTAATCCAGCTCCCTCACACTGTCACTCAGTAACCCCTCTCCCCCAGCACCCTGTGTTACCGACTGTATCTCTACTGATGTTAATCCAGCTCCCTCACACTGTCACTCAGTAACCTCTCTCCCTCAGCACCGTGTTACTGACTGTATCTCTACTGATGTTAATCCAGCTCCCTCACACTGTCACTCAGTAACCTCTCTCCCCCAGCACCCTGTGTTACTGACTGTATCTCTACTGATGTTAATTCAGCTCCCTCACACTGTCACTCAGTAATCCCTCTCCCCCAGCACCCTGTGTTACTGACTGTATCTCTACTGATGTTTATCCAGCTCCCTCACACTGTCACTCAGTAACCTCTCTCCCTCAGCACCGTGTTACTGACTGTATCTCTATCGGTGTTAATCCAGCTCCCTCACACTGTCACTCAGTAACCCCTCTCCCCAGCACCCTGTGTTACTGACTGTATCTCTACTGATGTTAATCCAGCTCCCTCCCTCTGACACTCTCTCTCTCTGTGATACTCTCTCTTTAAATCATTTGCAAACTGTACTGCATTTAGAAATTTTTGAAGTAAACACGGAAACCACAAACATTTTTCCTTATTTGCCTCAACATTTCGAACTAGTTCTTGAGTGTGGTCCCAGACTGAAAATCCAGAGCTCAGGGCCCCCCCCCCAGGCAGCTGAAGGCACGGCCGCCAATGGTGGAGCGATGGGAATGGGGGGGATGGTCAAGAGGCCGGAATTGGAGGAGCCCAGAGATCTCGGAGGGTTGTAGGGGCTGGAGGAGGTTACAGAGATAGGGAGGGTTGGAGGGACTGGAGGAGGTTACAGAGATAGGGAGGGTTGTAGGGGCTGGAGGAGGTTACAGAGATAGGGAGGGTTGTAGGGGCTGGAGGAGGTTACAGAGATAGGGAGGGTTGTAGAGGCTGGAGGAGGTTACAGAGATAGGGAGGGTGTATGGGCTGGAGGAGGTTACAGAGATAGGGAGGGTTGTAGGGGCTGGAGGGGGTTACAGAGATAGGGAGGGTTGTAGGGGCTGGAGGAGGTTACAGATAGGGAGGGTTGTAGGGGCTGGAGGAGGTTACAGAGATAGGGAGGGGTGTAGGGGCTGGAGGAGGTTACAGAGATAGGGAGGGTTGTAGGGGCTGGAGGAGGTTACAGAGATACGGAGGGTTGTAGGGGCTGGCGGAGGTTACAGATAGGGAGGGTTGTAGGGATTCGAGGTTACAGACATAGGGAGGGTTGTCGGGACTGGAGGAGGTTACAGAGATAGGGAGGGTTGTAGGGACTGGAGGAGGTTACAGAGATAGGGAGGGTTGTAGGGACTGGAGGAGGTTACAGAGATAGGGAGGGTTGTAGGGGCTGGGGGAGGTTACAGAGATAGGGAGGGTTGTAGGGGCTGGAGGAGGTTACAGAGATAGGGAGGGTTGTAGGGGCTGGAGGTTACAGAGATAGGGAGGGTTGTAGGGGCTGGAGGAGGTTACAGAGATACGGAGGGTTGTAGGGATTCGAGGAGGTTACAGAGATAGGGAGGGTTGTCGGGACTGCAGGAGGTTACAGAGATCGGGAGGGTTGTAGGGACTGGAGGATGTTACCGAGATAGGGAGGGTTGTAGGGACTGGAGGAGGTTACAGAGATAGGGAGGGTTGTATGGGCTGGAGGAGGTTACAGAGATAGGGAGGGTTGTAGGGACTGGAGGAGGTTACAGAGATAGGGAGGGGTGTAGGGGCTGGAGGAGGTTACAGAGATAGGGAGGGTTGTCGGGGCTGGAGGAGGTTACAGAGATAGGGAGGGTTGTCCGGGCTGGAGGAGGTTACAGAGATAGGGAGGGGTGTAGGGGCTGGAGGTGGTTACAGAGATAGGGAGGGTTGTAGGGACAGGAGGAGGTTACAGAGATAGGAAGGGTTGTCGGGGCTGGAGGTTACAGAGATAGGGAGGGTTGTAGGGGCTGGAGGAGGTTACAGAGATAGGGAGGGGTGTCGGGGCTGGGGGAGGTTACAGAGATAGGGAGGGTTGTAGGGGCTGGAGGAGGTTACAGAGATAGGGAGGGGTGTAGGGGCTGGAGGAGGTTACAGAGATAGGGAGGGTTGTAGGGCCTGGAGATTACAGAGATAGGGAGAGTTGTAGGGACTGGAGGAGGTTACAGAGATAGGGAGGGTTGTCGGGGCTGGAGGAGGTTACAGAGATAGGGAGGGTTGTAGGGGCTGGAGGAGGTTACAGAGATAGGGAGGGTTGTAGGGACAGGAGGAGGTTACAGAGATAGGAAGGGTTGTCGGGGCTGGAGGAGGTTACAGAGATAGGGAGGGTTGTAGGGGCTGGAGGAGGTTACAGAGATAGGGAGGGTTGTCGGGACAGGAGGAGTTACAGAGATAGGGAGGGTTGTAGGGACAGGAGGAGGTTACAGAGATGGGGAGGGTTGTCGGGGCTGGAGGAGGTTACAGAGATAGGGAGGGGTGTAGAGGCTGGAGGAGGTTACAGAGATAGGGAGGGGTGTAGAGGCTGGAGGATGGCAGAGGGCAGGTTAGGGATTCGCAGTGAAGATGTGAA
>NC_092730.1:9137594-9142594 GCF_047496885.1 Scyliorhinus torazame | reverse complement strand
CTGACACTCTCTCTCTCTGTGATACTCTCTGACACCCTCTCTCTGATACTCTCTCTCTGACACCCTCTCTCTCTCTCTGACACTCTCTCTCTCTGACACTCTCTCTCTCTGATACTCTCTCTCTGACACTCTCTCTCTGACACTCTCTCTCTGACACTCTCTCTCTCTGACACTCTCTCTCTGACACTCTCTCTCTCTGTGGCACTCTCTGACACCCTCTCTCTCTCTGTCACTCTCTCTGACACTCTCTCTCTCTGTGACACTCTCTGACACCCTCTCTCTCTCTGTCACTCTCTCTGACACTCTCTCTCTCTGTGGCACTCTCTGACACCCTCTCTCTCTCTGTCACTCTCTCTGACACTCTCTCTCTCTGTGGCACTCTCTGACACCCTCTCTCTCTCTCTGACACTCTCTCTCTGACTCTCTCTCTCTGACTCTCTCTCTGCCACCCTCTCTCTCTATCTCTGACTCTCTCTCTCTGACTCTCTCTCTGACACTCTCTCTCTCTGTGACACTCTCTGACACCCCCCTCTCTCTCTCTCTGACACCCTCTCTCTCTCTGACACCCCCTCTCTCTCTCTGACACACTCACATTGCTGAATAGAGTAATGTCAGATATCTCAGTAACTGCGTGTCTTGCTCGGCATTGAGAGCATGGTTTATCTGACCCTGCTCTGTGCGATATCATTTCCAAGGGTCTATGGATCTACTGTGTGTATTTTGCACAGTAAGGGTTAGAAACCTGGGTCAGGGGTGTGCTTGACTGCTGCGGTAATGTCAATGAAGCATACTGGTTCGAAAGGCTTTGGGAGCCTGAGGTGCGACTAAGGCATCGTAAAAGCTGGGGCTGAGGGAGTTTTGACTGGATGAAGGGGATTCCCTGTGGAGTTCATGAGATAGATTTGGGCGGACTCTCTGTCGGCAGGCTCCTCCGCCTCGTTGGCAACGGGCTCCGCCCGCGGGGGCGGCCGCTGTGGGGGCGCCCGGTTAGCGGGCTGCCGAGACGGAGGATCCCACTGCTGGCGGGGGCGGGGGGGAGTGGGGGGAAAACGGGTGCATCGGGATGGAGAGCCCCGCCCATTGGTCAGACCATGTAATTAATGGGAGGAGCTAAGATACCAGACAGGAAAGCAGGTTGAGTTGAGTTTTGGATTGGGTGCGACCAGACGTCAAGCTGAGTGCCGCACTGTCAGAGGGTCAGTACTGAGGGAGTGCCGCACTGTCAGAGGGTCAGTACTGAGGGAGTGCCGCACTGTGAGAGGGTCAGTACTGAGGGAGTGCCGCACTGTGAGAGGGTCAGTACTGAGGGAGTGCCGCACTGTCAGAGGGTCAGTACTGAGGGAGTGCCGCACTGTCAGAGGGTCAGTACTGAGGGAGTGCCGCACTGTCAGAGGGTCAGTACTGAGGGAGTGCCGCACTGTCAGAGGGTCAGTACTGAGGGAGTGCCGCACTGTCAGAGGGTCAGTACTGAGGGAGTGCCGCACTGTCAGAGGGTCAGTACTGAGGGAGCGCCGCACTGTCAGAGGGTCAGTGCTGAGGGAGAGCCGCACTGTCAGAGGGTCAGTACTGAGGGAGTGCCGCACTGTCAGAGGGTCAGTACTGAGGGAGTGCCGCACTGTCAGAGGGTCAGTACTGAGGGAGTGCCGCACTGTCAGAGGGTCAGTACTGAGGGAGTGCCGCACTGTCAGAGGGTCAGTACTGAGGGAGTGCTGCACTGTTCAGAGGGTCAGTACTGAGGGAGTGCCGCACTGTCAGAGGGTCAGTACTGAGGGAGTGCCGCACTGTCAGAGGGTCAGTACTGAGGGAGTACCGCACTGTCAGAGGGTCAGTGCTGAGGGAGTACCGCACTGTCAGAGGGTCAGTGCTGAGGGAGTGCCGCACTGTCAGAGGGTCAGTACTGAGGGAGTGCCGCACTGTCAGAGGGTCAGTACTGAGGGAGTGCCGCACTGTCAGAGGGTCAGTACTGAGGGAGTGCTGCACTGTCAGAGGGTCAGTACTGAGGGAGTGCTGCACTGTCAGAGGGTCAGTACTGAGGGAGTGCCGCACTGTCAGAGGGTCAGTACTGAGGGAGTGCCGCACTGTCAGAGGGTCAGTACTGAGGGAGTACCGCACTGTCAGAGGGTCAGTGCTGAGGGAGTACCGCACTGTCAGAGGGTCAGTGCTGAGGGAGTGCCGCACTGTCAGAGGGTCAGTACTGAGGGAGTGCCGCACTGTCAGAGGGTCAGTACTGAGGGAGTGCTGCACTGTCAGAGGGTCAGTACTGAGGGAGTGCCGCACTGTCAGAGGGTCAGTACTGAGGGAGTGCCGCACTGTCAGAGGGTCAGTACTGAGGGAGTGCCGCACTGTCAGAGGGTCAGTACTGAGGAGTGCCGCACTGGTCAGAGGGTCAGTACTGAGGGAGTGGCCGCACTGTCAGAGGGTCAGTACTGAGGGAGTGCTGCACTGTCAGAGGGTCAGTGCTGAGGGAGTGCTGCACTGTCAGAGGGTCAATGGTACCCACTTACTTTCAGTTAATGCCTGAACTGGTTTGATTGGCTGGGTATATCGGGCGATGCTTGATTGGCTGGGTATATCGGGCGATGCTGTATTGGGCCTTAGGGAGGAAAGTACAGGTCCCTGCTGTAGGTCAATGTAGGTCCCAGTAGAATAGCGGCAACTGGTAAATAACAGAGCGAGCGAGGAAAGGGTCGGGATAGAGAGAGAGAGCGAGGAGAGGGAGAGAGAGCGAGGAGAGGAGAGAGTGAGAGAGAGAGCAGAGGGGAGGGAGAGAGAGCGAGGGGGGGAGGGGAGAGAGAGCGAGGAGAGGAGAGAGAGAGCGAGGAGAGGGAGAGAGAGCGAGGAGAGGAGAGAGAGAGCGAGGGGAGGGAGAGAGAGCGAGGGGAGGGAGAGAGAGCGAGGAGAGGAGAGAGAGAGCGAGGAGAGGAGAGAGAGCGAGGAGAGGAGAGAGAGAGCGAGGAGAGGAGAGAGAGAGCGAGGGAGAGGAGAGAGAGAGCGAGGAGAGGGAGAGAGAGCGAGGAGAGGAGAGAGTGAGAGAGAGAGCAGAGGGGAGGGAGAGAGAGCGAGGGGAGGGAGAGAGAGCGAGGAGAGGAGAAGAGAGCGAGGAGAGGGAGAGAGAGATAGGAGAGAGAGAGAGAGAGACAGACAGAATGAGAGTAAGAGAGAACAAGTGTGGGGAGGGGTATAAAGAAGGAAAGAGGGAGAGAGTCAGAAAGAGAGAGACGAAGAGAGGCAGGACAGTGGAGAGGTAAAACGTGAGAGAGAAATATTGAAGTATGAAAGATCCAGAAGGGTCTCGAGGAGATGGAACGAACGCTCCCTCTCTCTATTTCTGAATTAATGTACCCCCGTTGGCCTCAGTACCCCTGGAAAAGGAGAGGGGGGGCAGTGGGGTAAATCGTCATCAAACACTCCTCCCCAGGCATGCTGGGAGTTAAAATGGCGGAACGCCAACGAGGTCAATTCTCTGGGTCTTCTGAGGGCTGAAAATCGGTCAGGAAACCCCGCTGCCAATTTACACACAGCAAGATCCCGCACTACAGACTCAGGGCACTGAGAGATCCCAGTCAAACGCCCCACAACCCGCTCTTCTCTTCCAATATTGCCCATGGAATCTTTTACACTCACAGTAGACGGAGTTTAATTCTCATGAAAGACGGCACCTCCGATAGTGCAGCACTCCCCTCAGTACTGACCGCTCTGACAGTGCGGCACTCCCTCAGTACTGACCCCCTCTGACAGTGCAGCACTCCCTCAGTACTGACCCTCTGACAGTGCAGCACTCCCTCAGTACTGACCCTCTGACAGTGCGGCACTCCCTCAGTACTGACCCTCTGACAGTGCAGCACTCCCTCAGTACTGACCCTCTGACAGTGTGGCTCTCCCTCAGTACTGACCCTCTGACAGTGCAGCACTCCCTCAGTACTGACCCTCTGACAGTGCGGCACTCCCTCAGTACTGACCCGCTGACAGTGCGGCGCTCCCCTCAGTGCCTGACACTCTGACAGTGCGGCGCTCCTTCAGTACTGACCCTCTGACAGTGCGGCGCTCCCTCAGTACTGACCCTCTGACAGTGCGGCACTCCCTCAGTACAGACCCTCTGACAGTGCGGCACTCCCTCAGTACTGACTCTCTGACAGTGCGGCACTCCCTCAGTACTGACCCTCTGACAGTGCGGCACTCCCTCAGTACTGACCCTCTGACAGTGCGGCACTCCCTCAGTACTGACCCCTCTGACAGTGCAGCACTCCCTCAGTACTGACCCTCTGACAGTGCGGCACTCCCCTCAGTACTGACCCTCTGGACAATGCGGGCACTCCCTCAGTACTGACCCTCTGACAATGCGGCACTCCCTCAGTACTGACCCTCTGACAATGCGGCACTCCCTCAGTACTGACCCTCTGACAATGCGGCACTCCCTCAGTACTGACCCTCCGACAGTGCGGCGCTCCCTCAGTACTGACCCTCTGACAGTGTGGCACTCCCTCAGTACTGACCCTCTGACAGTGCGGCACTCCCCTCAGTACTGACCCCTCTGACAGTGCGGCACTCCCTCAGTACTGACCCTCTGACAGTGCGGCACTCCCCAAGTACTGACCCTCTGACAGTGCGGCGCTCCCTCAGTACTGACCCCTCTGACAGTGTGGCACTCCCTCAGTACTGACCCTCTGACAGTGTGGCACTCCCCTCAGTACTGACCCTCTGACAGTGCGCACTCCCGCGACATGACGCCTCGCCCTCTGATAGTGCGGCGCTCCCCTCAGTACTGACCCTCTGACAGTGTGGCACTCCCTCAGCACTGACCCCTCTCGACACGTGCGGCACTCCCCTCAGTACTGACCCTCTGACAGTGCGGCACTCCCTCAGTACTGACCCCTCCCGACAGTGCGGCGCTCCCTCAGCGCTGGGCATTGGCGAGTGCCGGCCTGGAGTATGGGGCTGAGCTCCACAGTGGAAGGTTTAAATTGATGAGGTATTGTTGGGATGGATTCAGATTGAAGACT
>NC_092730.1:9130638-9137494 GCF_047496885.1 Scyliorhinus torazame | reverse complement strand
GGGCTGAAAATCGGTCAGGAAACCCGCTGCCAATTTACACACAGCAAGATCCGCACACAGACTCAGGGCACTGAGAGATCCCAGTCAAACGCCCCACAACCCGCTCTTCTTCCAATATTGCCCATGGAATCTTTTACACTCACAGTAGACGGAGTTTAATTCTCATGAAAGACGCACCTCCGATAGTGCAGCACTCCCTCAGTACTGACCCTCTGACAGTGCGGCACTCCCTCAGTACTGACCCTCTGACAGTGCAGCACTCCCTCAGTACTGACCCTCTGACAGTGCAGCACTCCCTCAGTACTGACCCTCTGACAGTGCGGCACTCCCTCAGTACTGACCCTCTGACAGTGCAGCACTCCCTCAGTACTGACCCTCTGACAGTGTGGCTCTCCCTCAGTACTGACCCTCTGACAGTGCAGCACTCCCTCAGTACTGACCCTCTGACAGTGCGGCACTCCCTCAGTACTGACCCGCTGACAGTGCGGCGCTCCCTCAGTCCTGACACTCTGACAGTGCGGCGCTCCTTCAGTACTGACCTCTGACAGTGCGGCGCTCCCTCAGTACTGACCCTCTGACAGTGCGGCACTCCCTCAGTACAGACCCTCTGACAGTGCGGCACTCCCTCAGTACTGACTCTCTGACAGTGCGGCACTCCCTCAGTACTGACCCTCTGACAGTGCGGCACTCCCTCAGTACTGACCCTCTGACAGTGCGGCACTCCCTCAGTACTGACCCTCTGACAGTGCAGCACTCCCTCAGTACTGACCCTCTGACAGTGCGGCACTCCCTCAGTACTGACCCTCTGACAATGCGGCACTCCCTCAGTACTGACCCTCTGACAATGCGGCACTCCCTCAGTACTGACCCTCTGACAATGCGGCACTCCCTCAGTACTGACCCTCTGACAATGCGGCACTCCCTCAGTACTGACCCTCCGACAGTGCGGCGCTCCCTCAGTACTGACCCTCTGACAGTGTGGCACTCCCTCAGTACTGACCCTCTGACAGTGCGGGCCACTCCCTCAGTACTGACCCTCTGACAGTGCGGCACTCCCTCAGTACTGACCCTCTGACAGTGCGGCACTCCCCAAGTACTGACCCTCTGACAGTGCGGCGCTCCCTCAGTACTGACCCTCTGACAGTGTGGCACTCCCTCAGTACTGACCCTCCGACAGTGCGGCGCTCCCTCAGTACTGACCCTCTGACAGTGCGGCACTCCCTCAGTACTGACCCTCTGACAATGCGGCACTCCCTCAGTACTGACCCTCTGACAGTGCGGCACTCCCCAAGTACTGACCCTCTGACAGTGCGGCGCTCCCTCAGTACTGACCCTCTGACAGTGTGGCAACTCCCTCAGTACTGACCCTCCGACAGTGTGGCGCTCCCTCAGTACTGACCCTCTGACAGTGCGGCGCTCCCTCAGTACTGACCCTCTGACAGTGCGGCACTCCCTCAGTACTGACCCTCCGACAGTGCGGCACTCCCTCAGCGCTGGGCATTGGCGAGTGCCGGCCTGGAGTATGGGGCTGAGCTCCACAGTGAAGTTTAAATTGATGAGGTATTGTTGGGATGGATTCAGATTGAAGACTGTGTTTGTAATCCTGTCCATTCACTTTCAATTCAGACAGGTGATTGAAATCCAAATTATCGATGATGAAGAATATGAGAAGAATAAGAACTTTTTTTGTTGAACTAGGCGACCCCGTGCTGGTAGAAAGCCTGAGGAAAAGAGGTGAGGGCCCGTTTTGTCGGGAAGGAGGCCGAAGGCCTTTAGGCCATTGAGAAAATGGAGCCAAAGCCAGGAGCATGAGGAACAATTGATCAGCTTTTCCCAACATCCGTACAGGCATTTGGGAAGGCCGCTGGAGTATCAGACATGTTCCACCGGCTTGGGAACCTGGGTTGCCATGGAGATGAGGAGAGGCCTATTATTTTCTAATTATTCAAAGTGAAGTAATTCCCCATCTCTCCGGCTCCTCTCCCCCCCATCTCTCCGGCACCTCTCACCCCCCATCTCTCCGGCTCCTCTCTCGCCCCCCATCTCTCCCCCTCCTCCCCCCCCATCTCTCCGGCTCCTCTCCCCCCCATCTCTCCGGCTCCTCTCCCCCCCCCCCTGCTCTCTCCTCCCCCTCCTCTCCCCCCCCCATCTCCCTCCGGCCTCCCACCCCCCCCATCTCTCCGGCTCCTCTCCCCCCCCATCTCCCCCCAGTCTCCTCCGGCTCCTCTCCCCCCCCCAGTCTCTCCGGCTCCTCTCCCCCCATCTCTCCGCTCCTCTCCCCCCCATCTCTCTCCGGCTCCTCTACCCCCCATCTCTCCGGCTCCTCCCCCCCCATCTCTCCCCTCCTCTCCCCCCTCCTCCCCCCCATCTCTCCCCCCATCTCTCCCCCCCATCTCTGCGGCTCCTCTCCCCCCCATCTCTCCGGCTCCTCTCCCCCCCATCTCTCCGGCTCCTCTCCCCCCCATCCTCTCCAGCTCCTCTCCCCCCCATCTCTCCGGCTCCTCTCCCCCCCATCTCTCCGGCTCCTCTCCCCCCATCCTCTCCGGCTCCTCTCCCCCCATCTCTCCGGCTCCTCTCCCCCCATCTCTCCGGCTCCTCTCCCCCCATCTCTCCGGCTCCTCTCCCCCCCATCTCTCCGGCTCCTCTCCCCCATCTCTCCGGCTCCTCTCCCCCCATCTCTCCGGCTCCCCTCCCCCCATCTCTCCGGCTCCTCGCCCCCATCTCTCCGGCTCCTCGCCCCCATCTCTCCGGCTCCTCTCCCCCATCTCTCCGGCTCCTCTCCCCCCCCCATCTCTCCGGCTCCTCTCCCCCCATCTCTCCGGCTCCTCTCCCCCCCCCATCTCTCCGGCTCCTCTCCCCCATCTCTCCGGCTCCTCTCCCCCCCCCATCTCTCCGGCTCCTCTCCCCCCATCTCTCCGGCTCCTCTCCCCCCCCCATCTCTCCGGCTCCTCTCCCCCCATCTCTCCGGCTCCTCTCCACCCATCTCTCCGGCTCCTCTCCCCCCATCTCTCCGGCTCCTCCCCCCATCTCTCCGACTCCTCTCCCCCCATCTCTCCGGCTCCTCTCCCCCATCTCTCCGGCTCCTCTCCCCCCATCTCTCCGGCTCCTCTCCCCCCCATCTCTCCCCCTCCTCTCCCCCCATCTCTCCGGCTCCTCTCCCCCCATCTCTCCGGCTCCTCTCCCCCCATCTCTCCGGATCCTCCCCCCCATCTCTCCCCCTCCTCTCCCCCTCCTCTCCCCCCATCTCTCCGGCTCCTCTCCCCCCATCTCTCCGGCTCCTCTCCCCCCATCTCTCCCCCTCCCCCCCCCCCTCGGGATGTCCCGAAGTGCCTCACTCACAATGAGGGGGTTATTTTTGAAGTGAGGTCACTGTTGTGATGTGGGAAACGCAGCAGCCAATTTACACACAGCAAGATCCCACACACAGCAATGTGAGAATGGCCCAGATCATCTGTGTTTAGTGATGTTGGTCGAGGGAAAAAGATCGCCCCCCACTGGTCTGGAGAAGGTTCACGGGCCTGATCCCTGGGGTGAAGGGAGCTTGTCTCCCAGGGAAGGGTCGAGCCGGTCGGGACGAGGGGGGATCTTATCGAAACGACACAGATTCTGAGGGGGGGGGGCAGTTTGACAGGGTTGATTAACTTACTTCCTGTTGTTCTTTTTTCAAATATTTACTCGCCATCTCGTTCTGCCTTCCGTGGCCTGACCTGCGACCCTTTGAACCCTGCGCTCAGGTGACACCAACGGCAACCGGCGAGGCACGCTGGAGGGGGAGGACGTGCCGGTCATCAGGCTGGGCCGCCCCTCGCTGGGCGAGCCGGTCAAAATGGAGGTCGTCATCGAGGAATCCTACGAGTTCAAGGTCAGGGCTTATCTCCTCGTGCGTCCGGGGGGGGGGCGGGGGGGGGGAGGGGGGCTGGCGGGGGCTCCACTGAGTGCCTCAGTACCATTGCGTTTGGGAGACGGTCGCGGGTGTGGGTGGGTGGGGGGGGGCGGGGGGCGGGCGGGGGGGTTAGGGCCGGAGGGCTAAGTCACCCGGGCTCTCGTTTGGAGAATTGTGTGCCATCGCACCGCCCCTCCAGGTCAAATAGCCCACAGAGGGGTGACCACCTGATTGGCGTCCCCAAGCGGGTCGGGGAGAAGCCCCTATAGAGAGCAGCTGACACCAGAGGGGTGAATGGGCCACCTCCTGTTCCCGTGTAACAGGCTCTAGAAGGGGCTGAATGGGCCTCCTCCTGTTCCTGTGTAACAGGCTCGAGGAGGGGGCTGAATGGGCCTCCTCCTGTTCCTGTGTAACAGGCTCGAGGAGGGGGCTGAATGGGCCTCCTCCTGTTCCTGTGTAACAGGCTCGAGGAGGGGGCTGAATGGGCCTCCTCCTGTTCCTGTGTAACAGGCTCGAGGAGGGGGCTGAATGGGCCTCCTCCTGTTCCTGTGTGACAGGCTCGAGGGGCTGAATGGGCCTCCTCCTGTTCCCATGTAACAGGCTCTAGAAGGGGCTGAATGGACCTCCTCCTGTTCCTACGTAACAGGCTCGAGGAGGGGGCTGAATGGGAGCCTCCTGTTCCTGCGTAACAGGCTCGAGGAGGGGGCTGAATGGGCCTCATCCTGTTCCTGTGTAACAGGCTGGAGGAGGAGGGGGCTGAATGGGCCTCCTCCTGTTACTGTGTAACAGGCTCGAAGAGGGGGCTGAATGGGATCCTCCTGTTCCTGTGTAACAGGCTCGAGGGGCTGAATGGGCCTCCTCCTGTTCCTGTGTAACAGGCTCGAGGAGGGGGCTGAATGGGCCTCCTCCTGTTCCTGTGTAACAGGCTCGAGGAGGGGGCTGAATGGGCCTCCTCCTGTTCCTGTGTAACAGGCTCGAGGGGCTGAATGGGGCCTCCTCCTGTTCCAGTGTAACAGGCCCGAGGAGGAGGGGGGCTGAATGGGCCTCCTCCTGTTCCTGTGTAACAGGCTCGAGGAGGGGGCTGAATGGGTCTCCTCCTGTTCCTGTGTAACAGGCTCGAGGGGCTGAATGGGCCTCCTCCTGTTCCTGTGTAACAGGCTGGAGGAGGGGGCTGAATGGGCCTCCTCCTGTTCCTGTGTAACAGGCCCGAGGAGGAGGGGGCTGAATGGGCCTCCTCCTGTTCCTGTGTAACAGGCTCGAGGAGGGGGCTGAATGGGCCCCCTCCTGTTCCTGTATAACAGGCTCGAGGGGCTGAATGGGCCTCCTCCTGTTCCTGTGTAACAGGCTGGAGGAGGGGGCTGAATGGGCCTCCTCCTGTTCCTGTGTAACAGGCTCGAGGAGGGGGCTGAATGGGCTCCTCCTGTTCCTGTGTAACAGGCTCGAGGAGGGGGCTGAATGGGCTCCTCCTGTTCCTGTGTAACAGGCTCGAGGAGGAGGGGGCTGAATGGGCCTCCTCCTGTTCCTGTGTAACAGGCTCGAGGAGGGGGCTGAATGGGCCTCCTCCTGTTCCTGTGTAACAGGCTCGAGGAGGAGGGGGCTGAATGGGCCTCCTCCTGTTCCTGTGTAACAGGCTCGAGGAGGGGGCTGAATGGGCTCCTCCTGTTCCTGTGTGACTGTAAAGACACTAACCCATTCTTTCTGCTCTCTATCTCATTCACACAGAGCACAGTGGACAAACTGATTAAGAAAACCAACCTGGCTTTGGTGGTCAGCAGCAGCAGTTGGCGAGAGCAGTTTGTCAATGCAGTGACGGTCAGTGCGGGTGAGTATTCACAGGCCACAGGTTGACGACGTGGGGCGGGGTGGGCGCAGAGGGGATACACAGAGTGTCCCCAACCCCAGACAGACAGAGAGGATGATATCTCACCCAGCCACAGCAGGTCCCGAGACACTCGGCAGTCAGGGGCTACTTCCTGTGTGGGCCTCAGGTCCGCAAAGCAAGATCCCACTCACACGGCAATGCGATAGTGATCCTCAGTACTGACCCTCTGACAGTGCGGCACTCCCTCAGTACTGACCCTCTGACAGCGCGGCACTCCCTCAGTACTGACCCTCTGACAGTGCGGCACTCCCTCAGTACTGACCCTCTGACAGTGCGGCACTCCCTCAGTACTGACCCTCTGACAGTGCAGCACTCCCTCAGTACTGACCCTTTGACAGTGCGGCACTCCCTCAGTACTGACCCTCTGACAGTGCGGCACTCCCTCAGTACTGACCCTCTGACAGTGCGGCGCTCCCTCAGTACTGACCCTCTGACAGTGCGGCACTCCCTCAGTACTGACCCTCTGACAGTGCGGCACTCCCTCAGTACTGACCCTCTGACAGTGCGGCGCTCCCTCAGCACTGACCCTCTGACAGTGCGGCACTCCCTCAGTACTGACCCTCCGACAGTGCGGCACTCCCTCAGTACTGACCCTCTGACAGTGCGGCACTCCCTCAGTACTGACCCTCTGACAGTGCGGCGCTCCCTCAGCACTGACCCTCTGACAGTGCGGCACTCCCCCAGCACTGACACTCTAACAGTGCGACGCTCCCTCAGTACTGACCCTCTGACAGTGCGGCACTCCCTCAGCAAAGACCCTGCGGAGTGGCAGCCTGGAATATTGTGTCTCCTGTCTCTGGAAAGGGTCTCAAACCCACCACCATCTGGTTCAGAAATGGGAAAGGCTGTGGCAGTGATAATCCAGGCTTGTCTTCCCCGGAGTTGAGAGTTTCGAGCGATAATTTCATTAATCGAGGTTTTTTTTGACATTTGATAGTAATTGCCCAGGTCGATGGAGAGAAGCTTTTCCTGCTGTTTCGTGGTGATGGGGTTGGGGGTCTGAAACAAGGGGGCCAAAGCTTAAAACCTCAAGCAGGAGGTTTAATAGCAGGAGATAGGAGTAGGCCGCACTTGGAGCCTGCGGCCTTGAC